>NC_034431.1:5177217-5286311 GCF_002078875.1 Numida meleagris | reverse complement strand
CTCTCTCCTGAGAGAGTCAGTTCAGCAATGGGAAAAAAAGGCTGTAAAATGACAGATAAGTCACTGCTGGGAGAGATCCAAGGAGAGCAGCTTCGTTTCAGGCACAGCTCCTCTGACAAGTCCTTATCACATCAGAAGCGGCAGGCTACTCCAGATCTGTCCCTTCAGCAGAAGAGGAGATATGATTCTGACCCAGATTCATCACCGCCTCGGAGAAAGAGGACTGGGTCACCTAGTCAGAAAATGCCAAGTAGAACGAAAGGTGAGTGTGTGTAAGAATTTGTCGTCCAAAAGTGTGGAGTTGTGGTGGATAGGTTGTCACTTCTGTTGGTAAAACTAGTTCTTGTAATGCTATTTTTTGATTAGTCTGAGAATAGTTAACCTAAAAGTGATCTGGATAAGTCTTAAAAGCTTGTCCAAAAAGAAAGCAAAGTTTAAACCTTGTTGCCAAGCAGTGCATGTTCAGAAGGAATAGAATTTAAAGGCCGATATCACGTGCTTGTTTTTTCCCTGCAGCTTGTCATCATTTAAAGTTTTGCTTTTTCTGTGAGTTGTCTTGTGTCACCACGTTTAGGCCTTTAGTGATTCTTATTAACAGATGTTTGTATTGCAGATGCTTCCCCAGTAAAAAAGCTTCGCCGTGACTCTGATTCTCCACCTCCACGCAAGGGTACCACTGAGGCAGACCTCTCTCCCCAGCGGAAGAATCACAGGTTAGGTCTATTCTACAGTGATTCCTCCAAGCATGGTCCTCTTAAACATGTTCAGAGCAAATCTTCATATTCCGATTTCTTTCTTTCACAAAGGGCTCCACCTCCTGGAAAGGGTCAGCACAGTTCAAGGAGTCCCCCTGATGTCTCCCACAATCACTACCCTGACAGTAAGGGGTCTCCCAAGAAGGTAAGGGTTTTGTCTTTCCATCTGAGCTGTAGATTGCTATCAAAAGAAGTAATCTTTAAAAGCCTGATGGCTTACAGATGGTAGAGCAGAAATATAGCTCATAAATGCAGCTGTGCCAGACTGTCAATTTGCAGTAAGACAAAGTTTGAGGTGGAAGGAAGATGAGCTCTGCCGCAGCCCTCTGTATTACTGGAGATCTGTGGAAGCTGTTCCCAAAGATGGCAGCAAAGTGGCTATGTAATATGGCTGTCTCTCCTGAAACTTCCCATTATTATACCTCTGGGTCACTGGACAGCTCTCAGCTAGCAGTAAATGTGATTCTTGTTTGATTTGCAGGCCAACATGATGTCTGGGGTCAAAGCTGGCTTGGTGTCAGCTGATGTGCTGCGGAGAGAGCAGCAGGAGCTCAGGAAGCAGGAGAGAAGTAGCAAGCACTTGGAAGGTAGGAGTCTAAAACCACTGCACAAACATCAGCTTTTTTTCTGCTTTCAGCTGCCTATTAATGCTGTATCAGGCCCTGTGAGTGCTGGTTGTTAGGGTGTTGATGGTGAGCATCCCTGTTGGCTAGTATCTAGACATGCTGGTAAATTCACATAGGAAAGGCCACTGGGGCTCTAAAATAAAAGTGGTACCAGTGAAATTGTGAGGCTTTTGCCCTGTCTGCCCCATCTGCAAATCGTAATCTGAAGGAGCAGACTGTTACTCCAGGAGCTCATTGTATGAGTCTGGCAGCATGGGGCAACAGCTGAAGTAAAAGGGAAAAAAAGGCTGTAATACTGCTCGTTGTCAGTAGGTAAGCTCTTTCAGGGCCTAGAACGTGTGAAATATGTTGAAATGACTTACGGTTAATCACTGAATGGCCTGGAAGCTGAAATATTCCAATGTGAGTGACTTAGGGCATCTGTTACTCCCAGAGGAATCTCGACACACTGAAACCATCTTCCGAGACAAGTCAGGCCGCAAGAGGGACCTCGCGCAGGAACGCCTCGAGCAGAAGCAGAAAGATGAAGCAAAGTCGGAGAGAGATGAACAATATGCCAAATGGGGAAAGGGGTAAGGTGGCTTTGGTGATGTGTCACTTGGCAGGGTCAGAGCCTGAGGGTTGGAAATGAGTTTTGAGCCTGGGACTGGGTTATTTTGTGTGGAATTCTCCTGCCTGTTGCTGGGTGCCTGTCAGGAATGCTGCACACAGTGAATTGTGATCAGTGCTGCGAATTGAGCAAGTGACAGTAAACGATTCCGTAGTTGTGAGGTGAAGCTTTGTTTGTGTGTTTGTTTTCAGGTTAGCGCAGGGGAGGCAACAGCAGCAGAATGTGGAAGATGCAATAAAAGAGATGCAAAAGCCGTTGGCCCGTTACATTGATGATCAAGATCTGGATCGAATGCTGCGAGAACAAGAGAGAGAAGGAGACCCCATGGCTGAGTTCATCAAAAAAAGAAAGGCCAAAGAGAACAAGGAAAAGAAAGGTATGGATATGGAGCTACAGGGTGTAGGTTTTAAGGCCCAAGGAGCATAGAAACGCAGCTGCTGTTAAATGAATAGCGTGAGATCACCGTGGCAGCTGAGTCCTGAAGGACTCCTAGTCTGGATTTAGTGCCACAGCAACATTTTCTGTTATTGACCTGTTACCAGTTCCTGTTACTATTATTTGGTAGCTTGAAGTGCAGTAATCAACACACTTCAGTTTGTTTAAGGGTATCGTTGGGAGTTTCCACTGTGAGCTCTTTGGCTATTAGGCAGCTGGTGCTTTGGGTCTGTGAATACCTTCCAGGTTGGTGATAATGTGATCACAAGATTGCACTAAAGTAATAAATGGTTGTGTTGCTGTTTCTGTCTCTAGAAAAACCTAGGTACAGCGGACCAGCACCTCCACTCAACAGATTTAATATATGGCCTGGGCATCGCTGGGATGGTGTGGACAGGTCAGTATTCTTGATACACTGATATCATTGAGTGATAGTGAAACTAAATGAGCTTTTGCTTCAGAGAGTTTACAGTGAATTGAGATTTAACACATTCAACCTTAACACTGCTAACAGTTATGGATGGATGGTAAAACAGGCTTGTCTGAGACAGAAGGGAGCAAGGTTCTAATCTGATTAGTTGTGACTCATGAGAGGCAGTAGCTGCTGTTAACCACAGATCAAGGTGGGAACTCAGCTGGAGATGGTGATGCGAAAGTAGTGGAAAACTTGTGATGTCCTTAAAAAGTTCTGTGGCTTTAGAAAATCTGCATGGTAGCCCATGGTCTTGTTGGTCTCACTTTGTAGGTCCAACGGGTTTGAGCAGCAGCTCTTTGCCAGGATGGCCAACAAGAAGGCGGTTCAGGAGCTTGCATACAAGTGGAGTATTGAAGACATGTAGACAGAAGAAATAACCATGCAGAACAACAGGCCTGAATTGAGATCTGCCTGCTACCACTGCCAGAGCCATAGGTACTGGCTCCTCTGCCTGGACCAAGCACTGTCCTTGGCGTTCAGTATCCCAGTGGATCATCTTCTAGGAGGCAAGGCTGCGTTTAGAGGAGAGCTGCTGAAAGAGGATTTTCCTGCCATCCAGAAAGGACCAGTGCCAAAAACTGCAGTGGCTGAATGTGGTGGAGAGGTGCAGTGGCTGCTGCCCACAGGAATACTTCTGCTCTCTGATGTTCTGTCATGAGGTGCTGCAAACACTGATTTTTGACCCACTTGCCTCTCTTCTAACAAACTGTAGAAACTATGTTGAATTGTTTTATGCCAAATGCTTTGTCTTCTGAAGGCAGTTTACAAATCTTCAGATGTCCTAAATCTCAGGTTTCTTTTCATGGTGAAAGTATGCTGGAATCTAAGGCATGGGGAGTTTAACCCATCCAGTGTGTTGGTCTATTGCAACACATGGTTGTGGTTTCAGGTGTGGCTGAGTTCTTCCAGAGGGTGTTTTTTTTTTTTTGCTCTGAAACAACTCAATACTGTGAGCTGATTGCCTCTGGGCTCGTGTCAGATCTGCCCCATGTCCTTGCTAGTGAGCCCAGAGGGCTTCTGTTCAGTTTTGTGTAACTATTAAGGCCTCTAGTTCTTGGGGTCTTTGGCTTGCAGCAAAGTTAGTGCAGCAAAGCTTCTCATAGCCCTTACTGGAGCTGTGCCAGGTGGGTCAGTATGTGGCAAGAAGCTGCTTGCTGTATATCTCTCTGGTTCTCTCCTAGAAAAGGCTGAAAGAACAACACGCAATGTTGTATTTGACAGCGAAATCTTCAGAAGCTCCTGCAGCTCCTTGGGGGTCAATTTCTTGTGGAAATAAACATGCAGAGGCCATTTAAGCAGTTTCCCCTGACCATTATTTTCTTCAGAGCAGCTAATGGTCATGGATTAGTCCCTGCAGATTTCTCTCTGGCCAGCGTTGCTGATGGCTCGGCACTTCCTTAGCGCTGCTGCCTGGGGGCTCGCTCCAGCGCCAAGCATAACCTCTCTCTTGTGATCAGATTTGTCGGGCTTGCAGCTGGAGGCCAGGCAGAGTGCAGCACTCCATCCCTGCTTGCAAGAAAGCACTTCTGGAAATAAATACAGTTGTTCTTGTTTACGTCCCAGAGAGCATGTATTAAAGGCAGGCAGCGGTTTCCATGGAGATGCCTTGTGTTCAGCTGTGATCAGGGGGCAGTCATCAGCATTGCTCTTTGCAGCGATTTTCGAGCAGTAGGAGGGCTGTGGGTGAGAAGTCTAATGACAAAGTTTTCTCTGGAGTGTGACCGCCTTGGGACTTTCTTTCCTGTTTTTCGTTCACTGTTGTCTCTAGCAATCCTGAAACCCGTGTGTACACTTGTAAATAACAGCTTCTTTTTTTTAACTTGATTTCGTGTGCTGGTTTTTTTTTTGTTTTTTGTTTTTTTTCCAAGCCAAGGACGAGGAGGGTAAATAATTGCCAGCCTGCTGGTAAAGGGATTAGGTGTAATTTCATCTGCTGCCATTGCAGTCTGTGGTTAGCTTGGCCAAACAAATTGTGCTTGGTTGACATCTTTTTCTGAGTCTGTTGGTAACTCTCTAGGTGAAAAGTGGGAGCTTGCTGGACCATAGCTGCGCTGATGGCTCCTCCTGTATTGATGGGGTAGTGGTAAAGCCTCGCTGCGTTCTTTGGGCACAGGCACTTCTCTGTCACTGCTTGCAAGTAAGTAAACCATGGACTACTATTCGTGGCCAAGAGAGGAATGGGGAATGAGGCACCATTTGTAGACCTTGTGGGGAGTGAGTTGTGTTGCTTATTTTAACAGCTAAGCTGAGGGAAACAGCTCTGAGCAGGACTCATTTTTTTTGTGGGTACAATGGCAGCGTAAAGGAACGCTTTGCTGGTGTGGGCCCTGCTGTAGCCTGTCAGGCAGGAAAGTAGTGTGGGAGTGTGAGACAGCAGTCATGGTTCAGTGCTGCAGAGCTGCTTGCTTCACTGGTTGCCCTGCTCGGATGCTTTTACTGTCCTGTCCACCCCGCCTGGGTGCAAGCGTGCTGTTGTCTTGCAGAGGAGCAGAAGACTGCAGCTGGGTAGCCAGCATGAAGGTAGGGAATAGGGAGCTTCTGTTCAGGAAGGCAAAGCCATTTTAAATGCTGGCACTGAGCATGATACTTAATTGGTATCCAGAAACAGTGTAAAGTTTTTCTCTTGCAACTTACTTTAAAGGCTACAATTTAAAAATTTTAGATGGAGGTACAGATGTTTATTACTACCATAGGGACCCTATAGCAGAGTTCATTACAGTACTGAATTTATAATACACGTATTATAATTTTATTACCAGATATTTTCTTGCGAAGATGTATCTGTGCAAAGCAGCAGAGTACAGGAGAGCTTAGATGATGCAATTTACACATTAAAACGAATCCTTTTGTATCGTTGCCCAGATGCAAATTGGCAAATGCCGTGATGGCCGATGTGGATGCGGTTGGATGATAACTCACGGGATCTGAAATGGCTCTTCAGCTTCAGGAGGGACAGGGGAGCTGCTTCTCTCCATCTGCTGATGGATACCCGTGTCTGCAGACAGGCTGGGAGCTTCGTGGGGTTGGAACACCTCCAGCCCAGAGCTGCCTTGCAGTGTCCATCAGCACCAGGAAAGTGGAGGAGGATGGGGGAAGCGGCTCAGAGGGGATAGTAAGATCTAACAAGGAAATGAGTGCGAATATTTCTGCCCTGTTCCTCTCAGAGCGACTCCAAAGCCAGCAGACACCCTCTGCAAGTACGGAGCTGGGCTCTGGTATCTCTTGTGACAGCTGCAGGACCTGGCTTGTGGGATGTTTGATTTGCCTGCGAGACATCCAGCGTACATCTGATTCTGGCAGTGAGAGGAAGAAAGCTGCCTGTGCTTTGCTGAAGGCTCCTGCACCTCAGGAGGGAGCGGGAGGGCGGTGAGGATGGGTGCTGCTTCCCCACACCAGGCCATGGCAGCCGGCAGAGGGTGCTGGCACACTGGGTTTGGGAGACCTGGCTGTGCCTGGGGGTGTGGGGAGCAGCCTGATGCTCCTGCCCAGGGTTGAGGCTTGGTTGCAGCTGTGCTCACCGCTCCTGGGTGCTGCAGCACACAGGTGCTAGGGGTGTTTGGGTTGTGCTTCATATCCTGGAGCCCAGACTGAGGTCTGAGCACATGAGTTGGTCGCTGTGTGTGCCTTCGTCCCTGTGCACACCCGCTGTGTTGGCCAAGGAGTGGGAGAATTGCTTGTGTCCCATTGCCCTTGGTCTGCGTCCTGCTTTGACACAGCTCTGCTGTCCCCATCGTGGCTGTATGTGAGTGGTTCTGGCAGCAGAGAAATTGGAAAATGCTCCGGGATCCTCTGGGATGAAGGGGGTGATGGAGACGAAGCGAGTGGGGCAGGGAAGCGGATCTCTTGATTATAGTTTCTGGAAGGGCAGCAGTCCTGTTCTTGGCATCTAACGGCAGCTTTGATTAGCTTTAACAACAAAAAAAAGAATATTAAAATCTTAATTTAATTTAAAACACTGTCATTCATAGTCATGGCAAACACCAAGCAGAGTAATTATTATGCAAATGAGGCAGATAGAAAAAATGATTAATAATTGCACAAATTAAAAATTATTGTAAACATCCTGTGACTAGTGATAAGTCCGTGAGGAGTGCGTGCGCAGGAGGCAGCGTTGCTCTGCCAGCTCCTGCATCCTGATTTTCTCATTAGCGGGATTTAATTAGTGAATGATGCGGGGGAACCGAGCGGCGTTTGGGGGCAGGTTGAGGGTCGCTGCGCCCAGTGCTTGGTTCCAGGTGATGGCAGAGAGATGCTGGGACGCAGCCTTGAACTTTGTGTTCAGCTCCATCCCGATAACTGCGCAGAGAAGTGGATTTTTGGGGTGTCTGGGCAGGGAGAAGGGGGACCCACAGCTGCTGGCCGGGGTTGGCAGTGGTGTGTCGTCCCCACGTGCACCCTGCTTGCCCTTTTACTGCCCTCTCTGCCATCCCCAGGTCCTGGGCTCCGAGCTGCCCCAGCAGCAGGCGTCACCCCTGACCAGCCCCCAAACGGGCAATTGCTAATTAGTGGGAGAGCTTGCTCCCTCCAAGAATTAATGAGCTTATTTGTCTGGCATTTTGCTGCTAATTGCATAACATTATTTTTTTTCCCCCTGTTCGACTGTTTTGCTTTTATACTTTTGACAGCGAGCACGATAATAATAATAATAGGCTTACACTGGCTAATAGGCTTACGTGGTGCATTATTCATGTCAAGGACAAGCAATTAAGCTTGGCCTCACACATAATAATTAGATTTTTGTTGATGAGCTCATCAGTAATGTGTTTAGTCAAGATTAAGAGCTTAATTCCTGGTGGTGACATCACCTGGCCCCCGTGACCCCTGCCCGTGTTTGAGGTGCAGGAGCAGCCACTGTGCTGTGCTTCGGCTTCCCCGGATGAGCAGGGCAGGTTTGGGGAGGGTCTGTCAATATTTCACTCCAGGAAGCAGGTGGAAGTGGGTTCTCTGAAATGCTGTGATTCCCCACCTGGTTCCCAGTGGGCGCTGCTTCCCTGAGCCCCGTGGTGCTCAGCGAGGACGGATGGAGGGAAATGCGCCTTCCTCTGACGACCAGGCTCTTTTTTTTTTTTCTTTTTTTTCTTTTTTTTTTTTCTTAAATAGCTCCACTAAAGTGGGTTCTGGCAGGTGACGCGTTATTGTAACAGTTTCCTGCTGCGCACTCCTATTATTTTTTAATTAAAGAGAGCCCCAGATTTGTCATTTTAATTTTCCTCCAAATGGCAGCGGCTCCGAGGGGCGGGTGCTTGGCGAAGGCTGGTGGTTGTGTCAGTCACCCTGTGCTGCTGGGACAGCCAAGGGATGGGGCCGGGGTGGGACCCCCCCCCATAGGACCCCCACCTTCCCCCCCCTTCCCCAGGTTCCTGCAGCCCGTGGTGCCCTGGGACCATGAGCTCCATTGCAGCTGGCAGCGGTGCCAGGAGCACAGAACCAATAAGGCCGACAGGTTGGTGGTTGTGTATGCACACGTGCACTTTTCCTAATTATTCCATAATTAGGGACATGCAGAGATTTAAAAAAAAAAAATTACTAATAATATTTACTCTAGACTCTCTATTTTTTTTTTTTAAATAACCCCTCTCTTGCTGGTTCTCCAAAGTCTTGGTGGAAATAACTTTGCAGATCCCAGTTAATGAATATTTGTAAATGCAAGAACATTCGGCGCTGGAATATCCAGAGGGCATCCTCTCTCTTCCTTGTAATTTTTTTTTTTTTTTCAGGAGATATTTAATATTTATGGTTCCATATCCTCGTGAATAAAAAGAGCCACCCGCCAACCCCGAGGAGCTGAGAGGCTGGGGATATTTATGGCGCTTCCTTTTTTCCCTTTTCAATTACAGAGACACCTCGCATAATGAAGCGCTAATAACCTTGTTAATCTAGGATTGATACTCTTTCTCCTGGCCATCTCTTAATAGAATTAAAAACAGATTAATAATCAACGGGAGGCGACGCTGCACGTGGTGGAGGGGCGTGGTATCCCAAATCTGGGCTCTGTGCTGGGCCGTGGGCATGGGGCTGCCTGGCATTGCTCTGCTGGGGGGGGGGAGTTTGGGTTTTCCCTCCTCTTTACACAGCTGAAATTTTTAAGACAAACAGCCGTGTTACGCCATCTCCTAATGAAACTGTTTTATGTTAATTAATTATGTATCAAGGCTCATTTTCATGCGCAGCCCGGCTCCGCTTCCCCTCTGCCGAGCCTTTGATCTGTCAGAGGCTAAATGGGAGATAAATAATCAAATTAAAAAGCAGCCTGGATGGAAATAAACACATTTAAGCTGTGTTCTCTGGCGGTCGCTGCCGAGCTCCCAGTTCAGCCGCTCCGTGGGCTCCTCCCGTGCCTCAGTTTCCCCACGGTGTCCCCATGCCCCAGTGCCACCACTTCACACCCGAACTTATGGGTTGTAATGGGGGACTGCTTTATAGTCGTAATGTTTGAGCCTGCCTGCAGTTACCAGCTCATAGATTTCTTCTTTAAGGGTTCTGAGCAGAGAGGGGTGCCCGCCTGGGCTGGGCGCAGGGGTAGTGCAGCCCATGCTTGCTGTGCAATCAAAGGGAGGCACGGAGAGCACTGTGCCCTCCAGGCTGGCTCCAGGCCCTGCCTTTGGGCTTCTGAGTCTGTCCTCATCAATCTGCACATCGGAGCTGAGCTGGGTGAGGGGGCAGCAGGCAGCACGCCCAGGGCAGGAGGAGACCTTGCTTCCAGTTTGGCATAACTCAAGCAGACCTGTTTTGTTTCTCCAGCCCCAACCAGGCAGCTGTGGAGCTGCAAAAGGGAGGCGGGAGGCAGCTCTTGCACAAGGGGCTGCCCACGTGCAGCAAGACCTCTCCCTCCACCTGGCTGGAGAAGGAGAGGTGCTGCATAAGATGCATGCAGAGGCATCACACTGCAGGGCTCGTGTGCCACGAGGAGCATCCCCGCTCCGCCCTGCCCTGGCTCAGCAGCTCTGCTGCGAGCTAATCAGGTCAATGCATTTTTAACGTGGCATAGGAAATCTTTATGTTTTTTGTCAGTCTCATTCTTCTCCTCGCTCCCTCTGTAGGGGGGCTGAATTATTTAATGCTGAATATTAAGCAGAGCTGTTTTCCCTCTGCCGGAATGCTGACGGTGCGTTTCGGCCCGGGCAGATTGGCAGATGGCTGTTCTCCGGGGCGGGTGCAGGGGGAACCCATAATGCCGAGCAAATTACCCACTTACAGCCAGATTTACAGAATCACTGAGATCCCACTTACAGGCATCTCAATAAATAGGCCAGATTTGCTCGAGCGTGCAGCACCCAGCGGCTCAGAGCTGCACCCTGACGGAGCACTCCCAGCCTTTCTGCATAGAGTTTTCCCATTTCTTTGCGTGCAGCAGCGAAATCTGCTCCTCTCCCATGGTGCCTGGCCAGCCCCGTGGCCTTCTGGGATGGAGTGCTGGCATCGGTGGGCAAAGGAAGGGCTTCAAATTGGAGCACGTGGGCTGATGCGTGGACTCAGCCCCCAGCTGGGTAGCACCTCGTGTGTTGGTGGGGCGAGGTCGGGCCCGACAATGATCACACAACAGGTGAACCAAGGCGGAGGGCTGCTCTGCGTATCAGGGTTTATCTTCTCCATTAATGGCTTTCTAAATTGGTGGCAGTGGAGCAAAAAAACCCAATTTGAACTCAGAGCATGCATGATTACTATTGTAATAACCTTGGCTAATAAGAATATGATGTGGTGTTAGGCTAGGAAAGAAAACACATTTCTCATTAGCTTTTTGATTAATTACTCCACATAATTTCCTAGGGGGACAAGCCTGGGACTGATTGCCTTTGCTTTTGACGCACGGAAGTGGTTTACCTTAACTTAATAATTTTCTCGGTGACATTTTAATGGCAGCCCTCAGTTCGGCTCCGGTTGGCTGCAGGCTGTGCTCCCACTATGGGCATGGGATGGTGCCTTCTCCCAGCCCGTAGGGCCCCATACAGCCCCATAGGGCCCCATATGGCCGGGCTTGGGCTCAGCAAAGGTGTTTTTCTTTAGTACCTGGTATCTGACAGCTGTAGCACAGTGTGAGTGCTGCTAGGAATCCAGCTGCTGGAAGGATTATGTTTACATATGGAAGCGGCCGATTTCCTTTTGTGCCTTGTAATGTAAATGCTTGACAGGAGCCAAAACATGGGGCAGTTGTGTGATGCTGCCACGTGGGGTGGTACTGAAGGAGGGGAAAAGCTGAGAGGGGAGCAAACAGAGATCTGCTGTGTTCCGTTGCTGGAAATGGAGTTATGCTTTGAATTTCTCCATCGTAGTGCCGCACAGAATGTTGGTCTCTGCTGGTTGTTGCAGGAGATGTTTCACTGCAGGGGCTGTGCTGGGGGGGGGCACGGGCACCGCCGGGCCATGGCCCCACGCGTCCCACACCGGGATGTGCTGCAAACCGAAGTGACCTGCAGCCGGCAGCTTTTACGCCGTAATTAAAACATGGGCGAGTCCATACAAATTCCCACTAACTGAAATGTCAGGGTAATTCTCCCCCTGCTGCCGTGACATTTCTGGGGGCATTGTCTGAGAGCGGATTGCGCGCTGCTGGGAGCTGCCTTCCCCCGGTCTTATTGAGCTTTGTGCTACTTTGCTGCTCCCCAGGACCTTTATCCCACAGCTCATCCGTGCCCGGGGGCTCACAGAACTTAAAGTAGGGCCTGGCCTTGCTGGGAGCCTGCCAAGCAAAAGGGCAGAGGCGCAGAGAAGAGCCTGTAAATGGAAAGTGGAGCACAGCACCCTCTGAGCACAGGTGAGGGCAGGCAGGGGAGCACAGAGGATGCGCTGTCAATGCAGTAACGCTGCAGGATGAGCGCTGTGCCTGCCCTGAGGGTTACTTGCAAGTGATGGACTCATGAGGTGCACAACCTGCTGAAAGCAGGAGGTGGGCAAAGCCCCCTGCGTGCACAGGGGTCGGGGCAGTGCGTCACACCTCAGCACTGCGGTGTTGCTGGCTGGGTGCAGGGAGCGTAAGCGACGGCGATATTTATGTTTCCGCCTAAAAGCCTGGATCAAAGCAGACACTTTAATCTACTCAACAACAACTCAAGGATTAAAAAGTTGCAGGCAAATCACAGCCCTAAATTGGTAATATATTCTTGCTTGTCAGTTGACAAATCATTCTGTAAATCCGTTCTGCAACTTGCCGTAGTCCCTGTCGCAGGAAGGGATTTGCCAGCCCCAACCGCTGTCTCTCGGGAGGTGGCACACAGGAGGGGCATTGCTTTCCCCCTGGGACCAGTTCTACCTCTTTGCACTGGCTGCTCGGTTAGGGAGCAGCGTGCCAGGGCCATTCCCTATTTATATTTTCTCTGTTGCTGCACTTGTTGTTTCTTCCTTTCCACCGCACGCATCCCTCTCCCCATTGCAGTTAGGGGCCGGCTGCGTGCTGGGGACACCGCCGCCCCGTCCCCTCTCGAAACTGCTGCGACTTTTGTTTACCAGAATGTTTCATTTTCAAACAAAGTAATTACTAATTAATTGGCGAGGAGCTTTATTTCTAATCCCTCAGCTCCTAGGAGGGAAATCTGGCCGTTTCCTGGCCGGACGTCTGTGGCAGTGCTTGATGGCTGCACCATCTGGCGGGCTGGAAATAATTAGCAGGTGTCCGGTGTGGGAGCAGGTAATTGCCGATGGAGAGATCTGCGTATTTCTGCATATGCTCATGGAAGGAACAGCCCGGCTGGGCTGCATGAGGCAGGAATACGGGCTGCGGGGTGGGCTGACAGCCGCTGGTCGCATCCAGGGAGCGCGGCTTTGCTCTGCGCTAACATTTGAGATGGATTTAGGGCTTGGTGCAGCAAAGCTGCTGTTATCTCCGAGGGGCCCTTTGGATAAACACGGTGGCTTGGTGCTAAAGCCTCTGCCCGCTGCAGCGAGCCGCTCTGCATGAGCATCCCCCACTTCATCCTCCCCCATCTCCATCCTTCCCCAAATCCCACCGAGCATTCCTCCTGGAGCCGGGGAGGGAAGGAGGCACTGATGCAAAGGGGCTTCTCTTTGTTAGGATTCTTCTCCTCTTCTCTCTCTTCTGGCCAGTGCCAGGCGAGTTGATGAATTAGCCCAATATATATTCTGTCTGGAAAGAAAACACATATCATATATATCTTTGACAAGTTATTATTCTTCCTTATCAGAATATGTGTGCATCTAGCCATGCTATAACTCACCCTGTGCGTCGCTTGTGGGATGAGACAGGAGGAGCGTGGCAGGTCCTGAAAACTCCTGTTATCCCTCAGCACAGTCTGAAAGAACTGTGTGTGTGCTTGGAGTAGGCTGAGCCCTTACAGTCAGAATGGTTTGAGTTGGAAGGGACCTTCCGAGGCCGTCTGGTCCCACTCTGCAATGCATGGGGACACCCACAGCTCCATCAGTGCTCAGAGCCCCGTCCAGCCTGACCTTGGCTGTCTCCAAGCTCTTGCTCTTTGCTCACGTTGCACAAATTAGGGATGCTGGGCTGGGGTCTCATCGTCTGGGAGCGCCAGCAGCATCCCTGCCAGGATGGGCTCATCTGGAAGGCAGAAAGTCCCCACCGCTCCCCAGCCCTGCTGCAGTGGCTTTAATGTTTAACTTATTAAGATAATAGCTGTTCCATCTGCGATGGTTTGAAACATGATCTAACAGGAATCTTCTAACAAAAGTTGCTAAGCAGCATTGACATGATTTACTAATAGACTCTGAATGTGCTGTAACTGAGATGGAAATTAATTTAGTGATTAGGAGATTAATATATAGAGTAGAGCACATCCTAGTTTTTAAAGGCGAGGAGGAACTGATGGCGTAGACATCTCCAGTGGCTCCTACAGGAGAGATGCCAGCCCTGCGTGGACTGTCCAAAGGTGTGAGGTCTGTAGGTGTGGGTGGGCGGAGGGATCTCGGTGCAGGTCTCATGCTGCACTTTGGGATGAAGATGAAGGAGAGGGATAATAGAATCATAGAATGGTTTCAGTTGGAAGGGACTCTCCAAGGCTGCCTGGTCCTGCAGTGCACAGGGACACCTACAGCTCCATCAGTGCTCATAGCCCTGTCCAGCCTGACCTTGGCTGTCTGCAGGGACGGGGCACCACCGCCCCTCTGGGCAACCTGTGCCAGTGCCTCACTGCCCTTAGTGCCAAACTTTCTTCCTTATCTCCAGTCTGAATCTCCCTTCTTTCAGTCTGAAATCATTTCCCCTTGTCCTATCGCAACAGACCCCACTAAAAAGTCTGTCCCCTTCATTCACCCAGTCCTCCTTTAGGTACTAAAAGGGGATTGCAGCTTTGTTACATTGAATACCATCTCATCCCAATGCATTTGTTAGCATTGTTTTGTTTTTGCTGCCCCCTGAGCACGATATCTGGGGGAAAACACATCCAGCAGCCCCTCCTACCTGACTGAATTTAGGGCAGAGGCAGCCCTGGGACCGCACAACTGAAGGGAAACACACAGGGTTTGGAGCCTGCCCCTTTTTATTTGTGTTGATTCTTTTTAACAGCAGCTGCGCATCCATATTTATTGAGGGGAAGGGAAGAAAAACCGCCCGTACTCCCAGGAAAGCAGAACATCTTGTAATTATCTCGCTAGCTTGGCTAGCGCAGGCAAACACCGGCTCCCGCGAGTGGATGCTGACCATGAGCACCGCTCTAATTTCCCAGATCTGGGTCATTAGGGAGGGCAAACAGGATGGATCTGATGTCGAACACGCTCTGAACATTAATGGGATGAAAGGAACTGGCGGACAACCGACTCTCCTGGGAGGAGCGGGGCGGGATCTGATTGCTGCCCTCCTTCCCAGCCCAGCACTGGGACACTGGGCAGCGAGGTGCTTGCTGCATGGCATTGACCTCGGCCGTGGGCACGGGGCAGCCCCCAAAGCCCTGCCCAAGGTGGTACCTCCTGACAGCAGAACTTGAGCTCTTAAAGCTGCTGCTAAGATCTCTAACAGAGGGCAGGAGTGCAAGATGAAGAGGAGCGTGCGTTTATGTTCCTTTTCCCTTCTTTTTCCTTTCCCAGCCATCTCCTTGCACGACGAAATAAAAGCTCCTGGGCATCTGTGCTTCACTTCTCCCTTCCCTGTGGGTCCATCAATATGCAGAGCCCGTTACCTCGATGAAGGACCCGCGCTGCCTTTGTACAGTCAAGGTTACCTCCACGCTGCGCTCTGCAGCAGCCTCGTGATGCTCACACCCAGCTGGCTGCCAGCTCACCCAACCCCAGGAGCCTCCAGTGCCCAGCAGAACCTCTGCCACACATCCCTGCCTTCCTAACAGCCCTCGGGAGCCACACACCCATCTGCCAGGCGAGTTTTCTAGCAGCAAATCCTGCTTAAAGGAGAGGGTTTGGGCGAATGGGAAGTGGCAGGCGGACCCACTCGTGCAATAGCACGGGCTGCCAGACACACCTGCTCCCGACGCCGTAATGAAGGCAAATATTTAGAGAATGGCAGAGTCCAAATTGCTCAGCGTTTCAGTCGGAACCAACAGCCTTTCGGAGGCTGGGATTAATTTGAAGGAATTTACTGGTGGAGTTGGTGGCAGATAAAACAGTTTGCTTATTTCACACTTGTATGGCCACCTGCTACGAACTGTTTGTTCAGTTTCAAATTCTTTAATTAAAATCAACATAAAGCAGATTGAAAACATCCCAAGAAGGGGATGCTTGATTTGCTGGAGGATATTGCAGAAGACATGCCAAAGCGCCGCGAAGGCGCCTTACCCATCGCAGCCCCCACGTGTGCTGGGCATGGGAACAGTTTGCCACGGTCCCCAGCCCTCCCCAGCCCCTTGGCAGTGATGCTCGGGCACCTGTGTTCCCTGCCCCTCGCTTCCAGGGCACCATTTACCCACGTTTCTTCCTCCTGATGTCCTTCCCGCAAGGCGAGCCCTGCGCGCTCGCTGCGTGGCGGTGCGTGGGCCCCTTTGTGCGGCTGATTAGAGGCCCTCCTCCACCAAACATCAAAGCTTCAATTAACGCAGGCCGCTTGCAACCCTCTTGCAGAACTCAGATAAGAATGGAATTTTCCCTTGGAAAATGGATTTGTATTTAGCTGCGTGCGCTGTGCAGTAAATGACCTGCTCTGTGCGGTGGCAGAGAGGGTCCGGGGACAATTAGGGTGCTCATTGGGAACTGGTTATCTGAAGGAAACAGGCACGCTGCTATTTAGCTGTCTAATATCCCAATGGGAGGGGAACCAAAATTAAAAACTGTCGCTCTTTTCAGAGCCATTTGAATCTGAAGGAGGATTCCTTTTTCATTCGGTGGCTTTTCACTCGAAGGTTTCTTTTTTTTTCTCTGATTCCCTTATTTGCGTGTGGCCGCTTGCAGATGAGAAGAACGGAGAGGGGAAGGAGGGCTGACCACGCTGGGGGGCACGGCGCTGTGCTGTGGGCTCCTGCACATCCTCAGGGCTGCTTGGTGCTGGGATGGCAGGACAGCGGGATGGCAGGATGGCGGGACAGAAGGACAGTGGAGCAGTGGGATGGTGGGATAGCAGGACAGAGGGACAGTGGGATGGCAGGACAGAAGGACAGTGGGACAGCAGGACAGCAGCCCTCCTCAGCCCCACAGCCTCAGCCATCCCTCAGCAAGGTGGCAAGATGGTGGGACAGAAGGACAGCAGGACGGTGGGACAGTGGAATGGCAAGACGAGAGAGTAGCAGGACAGCAGGACAGTGGGATGGCAGGACAGCAGGGTAGAAGGACAGTGGGACAGTGGGATGGAGGGACAGAAGGACAGAGGGGCAATGGGATGGCAGGACAGTGGGACAGCAGGATAGCAGCCCTCCTCAGCCCCACAACCTCTGGCATCCCTCAGTGAGCTGGCAGAATTGTAGGACAGAAGAACAATGGGACAGCGGGATGGCAGGATGGCAGAACAGCAGGACAGTAGGGCAGTGGACAGAGGGATGGTAGGACAGCAGGATGGTGGGACAGCAGGACAGCACAGCAATGGGACAGTGGGATGGCAGAGCAGTAGGACAGCAGGGCAGTGGGATGGCAGGATGGCAGGACAGCAGGATGACAGGGCAGTGGAACAACGGGATGGCAGAAGAGTAGCACAGTGGGACAGTAGGACAGAGGGATAGTAGGACAGGAGGACAGCAGCCCTCCTCAGCCCCACAGCCTCAGGCATCCCTCGGGCACGTGGCTCCTCTGCACAGCAGCAGCATCTCGGCAGAGGATCCGCTGATGCCTGGAGACACCGCCAGAGCCTCTCCACGTATTCATCAAAGCACGCGCATCTCCCACTCCAATGCAGGCGAAACAATAACAAACACACAGTGCAGAAAGTTAATATGTAGCCAGACGAGCGTTTTAATAACGGGAAAGGTTAAAAAAAACCCTCACAGGCTCCGTGTGGGCTCCTGCCAGCTCGCGTTCCTGAGAGTCTGGGAGACCCAGAGTACCATGACTATATTGATTCAATTATTCTCTACAATGTAATACTCTGCATTTGTGTGATAGCAACAAACAGAGTTGAAAGACATACAAAAATAAATGATCTGAAAGTTAATATGGCTGAATGAGCAGCTCTGAATAAGAGGAGAGAGAGCTTTGGTTTTACATTGTAAAATCAATAGCGTGCAGAACAATGTCCTAACTTTCTCCAGGGACCCGGAGAGGACCCGCCTGAATCGATCACTATGCAAATTAATTGAATTCATGAAATCCACATTGCTGGGTAATTGATGCTTCTTATAATTACCTCCGAGTTATGAGCTTTTAGGGGATTTCATTGATTCCTGTGCAGAGAGAGGGGGCGGGCGGGGGAAGACGAGGACAGCGGAGCATCCAGAGGTTCTGCAGCTGCTGGGAGGGGACGGCTTCGGGGGGGCGTGGGGGGGGAAGCAGATGGGTTAAGGCTGATATTCTTCTGTCCCTGCCTGACGGACCAGAACGAGGGTGACAAAGCTGTGGCCGCTATCGGAGTTTTCCTGTTTAAACAGCCACGAGCGCTGGGATTATTGCTTTCACCGGAGGAAAAGAAACACCGCGCAGCCAAGCCGAAAGCAAAGGCAGTAAATCAGTAACGAGCATGATGCTTTTGTCAGAGACGCGCTTGGCACGCCTCCGTGGGGGGAGCAGAGCTGCTGCCCACCCCCACCCCCCCCCTCCTCGCAGCCCTCCATCCACTGCTGGATCCGGCATCGCCCTGTACCCGTTGCTTTGCTAAGGGATGCCCAAACCCACACATGGGTGCAGTCCTGTAGCACGTCAGCCCCACGGGGGAGGGGTGGGGTGGGGGGGGACACCTTCTCGCAGGGTGTGGGGCCGGGTGCTGTGCCCCAGGTGTGTGTGGCTGGTTGTCAGCCCGGCTGGCGGATCCTGTGAGCGACCGGGTTCTACCAGAAGGGATAATGGGCGCTTACGTAGCACATTATTTAAGAAAAAGGGACAAGCAATTGAGCTCTGCAGACTAATTAGATTAAGTTGATGAGCTCATCAGTAATGTGTGTAATTAAGATCAAGAGCTAATTGTGGGCTGCTTGGTGCCCCTGCGTTCGCTGGGCTGTCTCTTGCGTGGTGTGGTGTGGTTGGAAGCAGTGGGGCTCTCTGGAGATGGGATGTCCCGGTTCCAGCTCTGCCTGGGGTGGGTGGAGGCAGTGGTTTGGGCACGGGTGTCCAACATTTTAGCTGCATTGAGCAAAGAAGAATTGTCTTGGGCTGCACATACATCGGTTGTACCAAAAGTAATGCCTCCTGATGATTTCCATGGAAACTACTGCAGATACAAAGAGCACAATAACACGATACGATAGAGCAAATATCTCAGCTACAAACCACTATTTTTCAACATGGTCACCACCATGAGCTCTGCATTTTTACCAGTAATGAACAAGAGCCTACATGCTCTGCTCATCAGAACGTGCACCAGCAGAGGTGACCCACTGTTGCCACTGCTGAAACCACCCACCCCTCACTGCGCTCACATCTACGGTTTGGTCTCCAGAAACGTTCACCAAGCATTGATGGATGGCAGTGGGTGATATTTTCCCCACTTGGAGGAACTCAATGACACGTCTTTGCTTCATCTGCACTTCCATGTCAGACACCATTGTGTCAGCCTGCCCCTCTGCTGCCATCTGTCACACGGCAACAACACGGAATGGGATATTGGTGGGAAGGTTCCACCTCTGCTGCCGTACCACCACCATCCACCTCTGACGTTGTGGGCTGACATCACAAAACAGGAGGCATTGCTTTCAGAGCAGCTGTCATAGACCATATAATATAGTTCACGTATAGAAGTAACAAAACTTATTTCAATCTTTCATGTTTTTCATTCAAACAACAACAACAAGAGAACAACAAAGCCACCAAACCACGGGCTGCGCGACTGTGTCGTTGTGAATCCAACGCACCAGCCTGGTTGGGTGGCAGCAGCTGCAGTCCTCAGTGAGGCCTCACGGGGTTGGTCAGAGATGCTGGATGAAATGTTGCTCTTCCTGTGCTTTGTCCCTGAACTTGGTTGTTCACTTCGGTGTTTACCTGGCGTATCGCAGCACACACCGCTATCGCTGCCCTCCCCACGTCCCAGAAGCTGCCCCACGGGGCAGGGGGAAGGGACAGCTGTGATGGGATGCAAAGGGACTGGTGCAAAATGGGAGGAATAAAAAGCGAGCAGGATGGGGTGGGTGAAAAGCACCAAAACGAAAAGAAAAGAAAAGAAAAGAAAAGAAAAGAAAAGAAAAGAAAAGAAATAGGGAGCCCAAGTTCTGAAGGAACAGCAGAAATCGCTTGTTCTGGAGAAACAGTCTGCAGTGATGGGTAAGGTTTATCGATACAGTTATAGTGCTTAACAAGACAGACAGTCCTCGCCGTGTCGTGGCAGCTGGAGTGCTGGTGCAGCCTCCTTGCAGCTTTTATCCTTGCTCCCTCCTATTTCATATCTGATCTTTTCTCTTCTCTCCTGCATCAACGTCTCCTCTCTTGTTCCCTCTCTTTATTCTCCCGCATTGCTTCTTTTTTCTCCCGCTATCTCATCTCCCTAACCCTCCCGCTCTCTCTTCACTAAATGGGTTCTGTGTAGGATCACTGCGTCCCTTTGCCCGGCTCTCCCTGACCCCGCTCGCAGCAGCTGCAGGGGAAGGGGCTCACGGTGACGTCCTCCCCGGCGCCGCGCTCCCTCCACCACTCGTGTCCCCCCACATCTCCAGGATTACCCAGACCACTCTCCCACCCTCTCCCGAGCTCGCGTGGCTTTGCGTTTTGCTTTTTGCTTCCTTTCGGTGCCTCTTCGCTGCGGGCTGGCTGCCGTCTGACAAAACCCCGCGAGCCCTCGGCTTCTCGCCTGGCAGCGGCTGCGCGGAGCCGGAGCTGTTCCCCGCGGCGCGGCCGGCAGGTGGCGCTGCTGCACCGGCGCGGGCACGGCGAGCAGCATCCGAGAGGTGTGCGCTGCCCCGACGGGGCGGGCCGGCCCGCAGCTGGGGGAGCTGAGCGGGTGCAGGGGGTGCGGGGCTGGCGGTGCCTTCGTGGTCAGCCGAGCGCCGACCGCCACCCGCGGGTCCTTTCCCTCCGCACAGCCTTCCAGACGCTCTGCCTCAAGCCTGCAGCGCTGCGTGGGGTTGTTGTGGCCCAAGTGCCGGAGCCGGCACTTGGTCTTGTTGAACTTCATCCCATTGGCCTCAGCTCAGCGATCAGCCTGTCCAGGTCCCTCTGCAGGGCCTGCCTACCCTCAGGCAGATCGACACTTCCTCCAGCTTGGTGTCTGCAAACTGAGGATGCACTCAATGCCCTCATCCACATCATCAGTAAAGGTATTAAACAGGACAGACCCCAGCACCGACCCCTGGGGAACACCGCTGTGACCGGTCACCGGCTGGGTGTAACTCCTTTCACCACCACTCTCTGGGCCCGGCCCTCCAGCCCGTTCTTTACCCAGCAAGCAGTGCCCCTATCCCGGTTGTGCGCTGCAGCTTCTCCAGGAGAATACTGTGGGAGACCATGTCAAAACTTTGCTGTAGGCTACATCAACAGCCTCATCTACCAGGAGGGTCACCTGGTCATGGAAGGAGATGAGATCCCCTGTGTTGCCATTTGGGGTGGTGGCATGGAGCCCCAAGTGCTGCTGCAGGGAAGAGCCCTGCTCCTGCTGGCTCTCAGTGGGCTCCAGGCAGCAGTCACAGCACCCAAAGGCTGCAGCAGTGCAGGAAAAGGGCAAAACCCCCAGCTGCTATTTCCCAGGGGGCACACTCACAGCAGAAAGGTCTTGGAACAGGAGAGATTTCTCTCTCTTGGTTTTTCTGTTTTTTTTTTTTTTTTTTTTTTTTTTAGAAGAGCTCTTTTGAAGGGGGTAGTTTGGAGTAAAGAAGAGTTTAGACAGATCTGATTCCCCTATCTCAGACAAACACACTCGCCTTTCCCTGACTGCAAATCAACAGGACATGTTCGAAGGAAAGATCATCGCGAAAGAAATGGATTTTCCCCCTACTGCTTTGCCATTTTTGCTTGTATTTCTGAAAGCTGGAGTGATGGGTTGTGAACTTTAAGGAGCGATTTCTATTCTTCTCTCTCGTCTGACATGTGGGCAGAGGGACTGAGAACCTGAATAACGAGACAGGACTTAAACACCTTGGGGGAGCGAGGCAGCATCCTCTCGCCTTTGAAAGCTGCCTTTACTTCCCAGCCCTGCAGCAGGAAATTGTGTTCTGGGCAGGAGACGGCTGCCTGCAGAGAATGGGGCTGCTGGGACTCACACTCTCACCCATAATGGTTGGACTCAATGATCTTTTCCAGCCTGAGTGAGTCTATGATTCTATAAGCTCCCAGGTGCTGCTTGGGGCCCCGCTCTGGGGCTGAGGCCGTGCACAGGTGGCACTGGGGTGGCTGGGGGGAGCTGCTGAGCCCTGGGTGGGTGCTGTGCACCACGGGGTGCTCGGTGCAGGGAGGCGAGCGCAGCTGCGGCGCAGGTTTCATCCGCTAATTGCAGCGAGCAATAAACACTCAGCAATCCGAGTATTATAATGGCGACATTTAATTAATACCAAACGACTCTGAAGCTCATATGGATTTATACATTAGATCCACATTAACACGAGATAATCTGATCATGGTAACATGAAGGCAACAAGTGCAGGTGGGTGTGCAGCTCCACGTGGCCCTCGATGCCGGGCACATGCAGGGGGTGGAGGGATAAGGGAGGGGGTGCCACCCTGCATGGCATGGAGAGGGCGGCTGTGACACCATGCATGGCCCCGCTCACCTCGCTTTTGCTCTGCTGATGCTGTTCTTTACAGCCAGGTGAGGGACAGTGTTGTAGATGCGTTTGCAGCCCCCAGTCCCCAGGAGGGTGTGGGGTTGGGTGTTGTACCCGAGCAGGTGGGCTGGCAGCTCTCTCTTCCTGCCTCGAAAGCAATGCTGATCACTGACAAAACAAACTGAGTCATGGGCTCATCAGAAGAGCTGCACCAACAGAGGGGTGGCAGCAGGGAGAGGAGAGGGAGGGGGTTGTCCCCCTCTGCTCTGCCCCTGGAAGGCCCCACCTGCAGTGCTGTGCCCAGGCCTGGGGCCCCCAGGACAGGAGGGATGCGGAGCTGCTGGAGCGGGTCCAGAGGAGGGCACGAGGATGCTCAGAGGGCTGGAGCACCTCTGCTGTGAAGACAGCTGAGGGAGTTGGGCTTGCTCAGCTTGGAGAAGAGAAGGCTGTGGGGAGACCTCATTGCAGCCTGGCAGTACTTGAAGGGAGCTTACGAGCAGGAAGGGAGCAACTGTGTACATGGATAGTGACAGAACAAGGGGGAATGGCTTTAAACTGCAAGAGGGGAGATGCTGGCTCAACTGCATAAATGTGAGGGTCACAGACGGTGCGCGGGCCATGGAATCCTTTGCAAACTGAGGCAGAAATGGGGGAATCATGCAGAACACCACTGGTGTGCAAGCCTGCCTCCTGTCCTGTGGGGTTTGCAAGCTGAAGGGGCTCAGCTTTGTGCTCAGGTGCTCCCTGTCCCTGAGTGCTGTGAGCAGGGAGGTGCCCGCTCCCAACAAAGACCTTCATGGGAGAAACAGGCTCCCGAAGTTTCAGAGCTCCGCCTCAATGGAGCTTTCTGTGCAGAAAGAAAGCATTCCCCCACCCTAGCCCTTCAGTCTTTTGAGTTTTGTATTAAACACTCATTATACCTTTGGTGTGACAAATGATTGAAAAGTGTAATTTGAAAGCTAAGCTCCCCATCACACTCTTCCCTATTGTTTATTTGCCAGCTCTGAATGGGTTGACTGCCAAGTAAAGTAATCAGAAGGTAATAGCCTGATATCGGATGAATCCCCAGAGCTGCCAGCAAGCTGGAAAACTACAATCTCGGTGCCGCCTGCAGTATTCATGCACTGAAAATAATTGTGTAAAACACTGTCGCCGGGCTCAAACTTGGGCTGACATTTTGCATTGTAAGATTTGCGTTCAGCTCGGTCTGATGTGGTTATTAGTAACTTGCTTGGGGGCACGACAGCCCAAAGTGTCTCATGGAGGGATGTCGCGATTCATTTGCCCGTGGAGATAAGACGGCCTCTTCCCAAACCCCAGCACATATCTTTATCGTCGTGCCCTCCCTCCTCCATCCCTCCTCTCTTCCCCCTTCTCGCTGCGCTCCTTGCAAAGCGCTGATTTTATTGAGTGTGGCAAGTGGCAGTTCATTAAAAAGTGGGAGCAGATGGGGAAGGGATTGTAGAAGAAGATTAATGATGCACACCGACAACTAAATAGGCCCAGGTTTCCCAGTAAACACGATCACGCCGGCTTCCTGGGAGTGGGTAATCCTCCTCTGTCAGCTCCGTTCTAGTTAGCGGCCGTGGAGGAGCTCGGGAGAGCTGATGGGAAGGGCTGGGCACCGCCTCGCCCCAAAGTTCTGTGCTGTGGTTCCTCTCGTGGCTCTGCAGGGATGCACCTGGGGCCGGGCAGGGTGGGTGGCACCGATGGGCAGGAGCCATTTGCATCGGGGCACCGAGGAGCCTGGCTGCTCACGGAGAGCACTGAAGCTGTCAGGAGGCTCTTTTCCCCACCGTGACAAAGTTCACCTTTCCCCACCTGCTTTGCTTGTCTCGGATCGCGGTCTCCTTTCGTTTTTCTGACAGTGCTGACCTATCCAGCAAGCTCCACTTCCCCACTAATAGAAAGGCCATACACCAACGAGCATCCGTGCCGCTTGATTTAAATACAGGGTACATTTGTCTTCCAGCAGGACGGCTGCTTCCTGCCAGCGTCCCCTCCGCAGGACAAGCCTTTCATTATTGATGGAACTGTAATTTCGCTGCAATTCACAGAAAAACGCTCGACACCTTGGTGAAGCGGGGAGGGGAGCGAGACGGGGCTCGTCGCACCACGTGCGGATCAGTGCGGGGTGCCACCCGCCGTGCCCACGTCCCTGTCCCCATATGGCCCCACTGGGTGGGACAGCTCAGTGCCAGCTTGGGGGCTGCCACCCCTCCGGTCCCAACCACAGGGCCATGGGGGGATGCCCAGCGCAGCCACCGCGAGGGGCGTAAATAATTTAATAACAGAATGTTGGAAACGATATCGTCCTAAATAATATAATAAACCCTAATTTACTCGCATTTATCTCCCGGAGTTTTTTTTGTGTTTTTTTTTTTTTTTCTGAAAGCAGTAATCTTGCATCTTCCGCCGTGATGGATTAGCAGGAAGGAAACTCCGCTGGGGAATAAAAACCCACATCGTGTAGTTTTTGACATGTTATTATTCAGTTTTATCTCGGGTTGCTCGTTCCCGGCCCATTACTCATGCTCACGGGGAGTTTTCTCCCCCTTATTTATTTATTTTCACCGTGACCAGAAGTAGGGATGCCAACAAATCCAGCCTCCTTGGCATGGAGGGATGGGGCCGTGGAGATACTGTGGGGCTGGGGACGTTGCCACTGTTCCTTGGCTGCTGGCAGGGGAGGGATGCAGCTTAATTAATCTGTGATTCTCTCACTGTTTAATTGATACTATAGTTCTTGTTATTTCCGAGGCACTTGGGGAGCTGTTTCTAGGGGAAGGGTCTGGGGATGTTTTGGAGGCAAAGTGGGGTGATATTCCTTCCCTTTCTGATGCTCTGTGCTGAGCGCTCGTGGTCATTAACTCTGAGAACGTGGGAGTCCTCAGCTGGGAGCTTTAATTATTGCTAAAACTCTGTCTTTATTGCTTATTTGCAGTTATGCATGGTGGTACCCGGGATGCAATGCCCCATAGTTCTTCCTTTGGAGGGAAGGATTTTTGGCTGTGTTGCTTCAAGTCACCAAGAGGTTATGAAATAATTGCAAATTAAATGAGTACTGCCGGGGCTGGTGGCTCTCTCCGTTACCACCGCTGCTTTGTTCACTCCTAAGCTTCAAAGAGAACCTGGAAGAGCAGGGAGCAGCCAAGGGCTGGTGCTCACAGGGCTGGGAGCAGGCAGAGAGCTGGGGACCCCATTCTGCTTGGGCAAAGCACAGGCAGAAAGCCCTGCAGGGGTGTCTGTCTGTCTGTCTGTTGATCAGTCCATCTGTCCAAGCTCTGCAGCACTTCTGTGTCTCTTTGCATTCATCCCCTGGCTGCAGGGATGCGCTGCACGTAGGCGGGCTGGGGGGACATGGAAGGGATCCACAATGCAATAAATATAATGCAAACACAAAGCTCATCTGGTTGTACAAAGCAGGGCTGCTTTAATTCCTCCTCCAGTGACGCCAGCCCAACAGCAGCCGCAGTCCTGACACCGCAGGCAGTGTCCCAGGGGCCCTGCTCCTCCGCTGCCAAATGAGAGCTCCTGCTCTCATCGACGTGCTTAGCAAAAAAATATAAACCAAAGCAACTCTAGCACTGAGTTAGCAGGTCTCACGCTGGGCCTTTGCATAAGGAAAGGCTTGTTGAGGGGGAAAGCTGATGGCTGAGTCACGGAGGTGGGCTTCTGCCCCTCTCCACCCCCAGCATCCTTTGGTAGCTGCCAGCTTTGCCGCATCCAAACTTTCCACCCTGCGCACAATTAGCCAGACAACAAACTCCGTGTTTGACTTTCCCTGTCTAAATTTGCTTAGCTCAAGCTGGAAGCTGCAGTAAGTAAACGATTTTCTGTTTATATTCAGCACTAATGAAGAGGCAGCAAACGCTGCCCATTAATAACGCAGGAGATGATGGTGTTTGCAGAGGGCCTGTATACAACATGTCATACTTACCGGCGAGCTCCCGACCAGCTATTGATTTCCCAATAAGCACGGGCCTGTTGGTTGTGGCTGCATTTGTTTTCTTCCAGCAGGAAATCATCTGTGCTGGGGAGGACTGGGACGACCACGCAGCAGCTGCTGGAGATTGTTGGCATGTCCCTGGGATGTGCTGCTGCATAACTGACACCTGTCATGGGATCCTGCTCCAGGCAGGCCCAAACAGACTGGAGAAGAACTCCTGGAGAGCAGCCCGGCAGAGAAGGACCTGTGGGTCCTGATGGACAGAAGCGGGACATGAGGCAGCAGTGTGTGTGTGCACCTTGAAGGCCGACAGTCCCCTGGGCTGCACCAACAGAGGGGTGGCAGCAGGGAGAGGAGGGGGAGGGGGTTGTCCCCCTCTGCTCTGCCCCTGGAAGCCTCTACCCACCTGCAGTGCTGTGCCCAGGCCTGGGACCCCCAGGACAGGAGGGATGTGGAGCTGCTGGAGTGGGTCCAGATGAGGGCACGAGGATGCTCAGAGGGCTGGAGCATTTCTGCTGTGAAGACAGCTGAGGGAGTTGGGCTTCTCCCCTGCAACTGGGGAGATGTCGGTGAGATGTGAGGAAGCAATCCTTTCCTCAGAGGGCGGTGAGGCGCTGGCACTGCTGCCCAGAGAGCTGTGGGTGCCCCATCCCTGCAGGCACTCAAGGCCAGGTGGGATGGGGCCCTGGGCAGCCTGAGCTGGTGGGGGGCAGCCCTGCCCATGGTTGGGGGGTGGCACTGGGTGGGCTTTAAGGTCTCCTCCAACCTGAGCCGTTCTGTGATTCTATGGTTCTATGAGATGTGCATGAGGCAGACTCTGCACTGGTTGCCCCACACCTCCAGCACTGCCGTTGTTTCCCCCGGACCCAGCCCCAAGCTGTCATCAGCGGCTCCCAGCCGCCTGCCCTTGCAGAGAGCACAGGGAAACAATGTTTATTTGCAAATACGGCTGTTATTGAGCCAAATGAGAGAGATTATTAGGGGCTCATGGAATTGTCAGTGAGCACTGTTTAATTAGAGCTCAGACATAACACTCATCATTACCCGTAGCTCTGCTCTGATCTCAGGCTCTGTACCCCCAGGCTTCCCCGGCTGCAGGGAGCGCGGCGAGGCCGGCTCTCCCCAGCTCCCTCATCAAATACCTGCTCCAGCCTCTCAAGGTTAGCACGATGGGGGTCAGCCATGTTTAAACGTTGATTACAGAGTCGGCGGGAGCCGCTAAGATTTCTAATTAAGATTAAAGAATGCACACGGCTTATAAATGGTTCTCAGGAATGTGTAATTTGATTAGCTTGTTTTCTTGCATCTCTTTCAGCCCTGAGTTGGTCAGGATGGCCCAGTCCTGGGGGCTCCCCGTTTGTGTCCCCACTCTCAGCCCATGGAGATGATGCTGAACAGTTCTGTCCCCACCTCTGTCACCTTTGCCACGAGGTCTTGGCCAGGCTGGCTCTGCAAAATATTTGCAAACCCAGAGCCAAAAGGGAGCGTGGTAACACCAAGCTGCTCAGCATCGCTGCATGCGCAAAGGCATGGGAGCGGAGTGGGAAATGTGGTGTTTTGCTTCTGCAACATTTATTTACACAACTTTTGCTGATTTATTTTACTTAAATGTCGCTTGGGAAAGGAGGAGGCATCAGAGCTTGGCTTGTTTGTGCTATGACAGCCGTGGGCTTGAGCAAAGCCATCACAGCCCCCTCTGGGGTGTTATTGCTGGAGGACCCAAAGCCGTGCTCGCGGGCAGCTCCCGGCAGCAGGAGCCGTGCTGGCAGCTGCCCACGCCTGGGGCACACAGAGCTGCCACAGCACTGCCCCACGCTCCCCAGAACCATCCCAAATCTGAGCTAGACAGCCCCGATCTGAAATGGGATGCCTCATCCCAAGGCTTCCACGTGTGCTTTGGGGTAGTTGCTCCTGAGCTCTTGCGTAGGAAGAGGGTGGTGGAGGGGAAGGGAGGTGGGTGGGCACCAAGAGGATGCTGTGTTGCGCTGCTTGGCAGGAGGAGGCAGCGAGACAAGAGCAAGAGAGAGAATGTGTGTGTGCAGCCTTGGGCTAGTGTTAGAAGTGGAGCTTGAGCTTGAATCCTCTGCTCCCTTCAGAGCTGCAGAAACCTCTGGGAAAACTGGTTTCTTCTGCTTCCTGATGGTCCCTTGGGTGGTGGTGCCCAGCGCCCAGCACCGACCAGCAGCTCCCTCTGTGCTGGCCCAGCGGTGAGTGCAGGCAGGGGGCAGAGCCAGCGAGCAGCTCTGCGTACCTGCGCAGGGGACAGCTGTGCATCAATATTTATTCAAAACTCCCAGGAAACCTGGATGAAGTGTAATTATCTCAGCTCAATCAACTTGGATTAGCATAACATCAAGTCGCCCATCAGACTGGGGTTTGATTTCTGGGATCAAAGCCGTGCACTGCAGCCGCTGATGAATCGGATTCAAGGGAGGCAGGAGAAGAAAGCCACGTGCTCCGCTGCTTTGATATCCCAATTGCGGTTGAGTTCTCTTTCTCCTCTCAAACTTCCCATCCCTCTACCTGCCTACAGGCACTGGAGCTGTTTCCACCAGCAGTCCCAGCAGAAGCAGGCAGAAAGGCAGCCCAATGGCTAAACACATCTATAGGTGCAAAAGGAAAGGAGAAAACGTTGCTCTTGATGGGTTTGGAGAAGCAGTGCTGTTTGTCCTTGTAGGAAAGGGGCTGCTCCTGAGGAAGTCATGTCCCCATTGGTCCCTACTGTGGGCAGCACCGCATGGCAGCAGCCACCTCCAAGCCACCAGCACCGTGCAGGATCCCTCCCCGCAAACATCTAACCCCTACCGCCACTCCCCTTAATTAAGAACTAAATATAGATCTTAATTAAGGCACTGATGAATTTAATTTAGAGTGGCATTACTGCCTTAACTTCCAGAGCTCAACACCTTGTTTGTATAATGTATAATATAAGCTAAATGAGTGCTTACTTGTTACCACCATAAATAATTCCCTTGCAAATCCCTTCAGATATGTCTCAGACATTAATCCATCTCCTCCTACAGAATATTCATGGGCGCCAATCCTTTTTCATCCTACCACTCAGATTTTAATAGAAAACCTCCCAACAGCTTGCCAGCATCACCTTCCAAAACCAGAAGGTGCTGGGGGAGGGAATGGTGTGCATGGGGTGGAGCAGCATGGAGCTGCTCTCTGGATTAGCTCCTGGTTACAGGTTGAGGAGCACCAGGAGAGCACGATTCACCTCCCATCCTCTTCTTCCACCTCCTGGGCTGCACTGGCTCTGGGAAATAGCCCTCTGTGCCCTTTCCAAGGCAAAGGACCAGTGGGTCCTGATGGACAGAAGCGGGACATGAGGCAGCAGTGTGTGCGTGCAGCCCGAAGGCCGACAGTCCCCTGGGCTGCACCAACAGAGGGGTGGCAGCAGGGAGAGGAGAGGGAGGGGGTTGTCCCCCTCTGCTCTGCCCCTGGAAGCCCCTACCCACCTGCAGTGCTGTGTCCGGGTCCTTCAGGCCCTCTCCAACCTGAGCCGTTCTGAAATTCTATGATTCCATGATGACGCATCACCTGGTGCATGCTGTCACGTTATAAAAGAGGCATTTTCTCTCTCCCTAGCACAGTCATGCATCCTCGCCCTGCTATTGCTGAGCGACTCCTGAGCTGCTGGCACGCAGTGTGCAGGATCTGTGCTGCAAGGGCAGTGATCACCACATGGACAGCGGGGTCAGCGCCGATGGAGCTCGGCAGCCAAGCCCAGCGGGAGGCTGGATAGCCAGGAATCAGCCTCTGCCTTTGATTAAGTGACATCCAACAATCAATTCCTTCTGCAGGAGAATAGCGCTTGGGAAGATTAAAAAAAAAAAGCCTACATTTGCTCTGCACTCAGCCATGAGCCTCGTTTTTGTCTTGCTTGCTCAAAGGATTTTTTTTTTTTCTAAAGCCCCACTTTTATTCCTTAAACATATAGCAACATAATCAATTGATTTTTTGATACAGCCTAAGCCTGAGGGTGAGCTGGGAGAGGCGGGCTGCCGGCGTTGTGCTGTCTCCAGGAGGGTTTCTGAGCGTGGAGCCTTTCCCTTTCTCACCTGGTGCACATCCTACAGGGGTGGGTGCAGTATGGAAACCACACAAAGCTCCCACCGCCCCGAGTGATTCTCCCATTTGCACCAGCAAGTGCTGACAGCTGCTACCAGGAGGGCAGCTCCCTTCCCAGCACACCTACCTGGGTTGCAAGGAGGTTTCTCTATTCCTTCCATGTCCCTGAAGATGAAGGAAAGAAAATAAAACAGGAGTGCTCTGGCTGTTAGATCTTTATGAAGCTGAAGGTGTGGAGGGTGCAGAGTGACTGCCCCAGGGGCTGCCCAGCTGCAGGACCCTGAGCGGGGAGGGGAGGGCTGGGGCTCTTTGCAATGACCCAAATCCTTCTTTTTCCTCCTTATCACCTCAGTGCCATTGCCCTGGGTCAGAATGGGCAGGCAGCTTGGGCTGCTCTGGTGTGGGGGACATGAGTGGGCTGTGTAACCGCTGTGCATCCCCTGAGCATCTTCTGTGCATCCTCTGCCTCTTGCTTTGCCTTGCCTTCACCACCACATGTCACAGCGTTTCATAACAAATTTAGCTGTCGCTCCATGTTTTATTAGTATAAGTGCCTTAAAAACAGATCAGAGATTCAACTAATTTACTCATTAGTAAAAGGAAATTAGCCATTTGTGATCTCTCCTAATAAAATTAGCTGTGTGACAGATGCTTTGTTGCCATCCTGATCAGGTCAGCACACTGCTGGCATCCAAAGGCGGCCCTGGCATTGCCTCACTGGGATTTTGGGAGGTGCTATGGGGCCACAGGGCACTTCCTGCTGTGGTGCTGCCCGTGCTGGCTCGGGGCACCCAGCAGCTGGAGAACACGGGCCTGGAGCAGCAAAAAGGAGGTGGAGCTGGGCACCACCATGGGCTCAGCGCAGAGTTGGCGAGCCAGCTGTGCAAAGCTCATTGAGCGCTTTTGTGGCTGCTCTGCTAATGCAGCCAGCTCCCCAGCCAGCCCCTCTGCTCCCCATTACCTCGCCCAGGACAAGGGCTCCCCATGGGGCTGCGACGAAGAGGGCTCTCACTCTTGCCCGGGGAAGGGAGGCAGCAGAGGGGCTGTGATTGAGCTATTCAGCGCTGTGCAGGGCTGACAAGCCGTGATCAGGCTTTTTTGTGATTTTTTTGTGTGTGTGTGCATTACCCTGTCCTGTAGCAGGGACTAAAGAGCCTGGTGAAATGCAAGAGCTGCCCATTGAAAGCTGGGCGCGCAGCGGGCGATCATCTTGGGGCTCGCTGCACGGACCCAGCAATGGGTCAGGCACGTCCCCTGGCAAAGAAAAGGCAGCGAGCTGGAGATGGGGGAAAGACAAAAGCCGGAGCGCTGCCATTGCCCCGCTAATCACCGCGGCTGTCCCCTGCCGAGAGCAGCAGCACTTTCCCTATTCACCACGCTCTCAGCATTTTCCCTATTCACCCCGCGGTGCTGTGACCCGCGGTGCCGGAGATGACAGCACATTAACCCCGTGCTCCAGGCAGGGGGTGTCGTGCCCCATTGGGATGAGGGTGGGGAGCCCCACTGGGGTGTGGGTGCAGATGTGCTGAGCACGGGCATCGCTGTCCACTCCGTCCTCCCGCTCCGTACTGTCCCGGTGCAATTCATTCGCTCAGATAACAGATGACGTGTTTATCCCACGAGATGCAAGCCTGAATATTAGGATGTCAAAACCAGCCGCATTTGCAATACGTTACTGTCAAATGGGAAATAAAAAGGGAGTTTCAGTTATTTAATTTGGTGGGAGTACAGGAAAGTGCAGCTTTCCTCTCTTGGCTCTGTCCGGAGCCAGCCCAGGTGAGCCCTGCAGGAAGCAGCACGCTGCCCTTGGCCTGGGGACAGCGAGGGAGGAGATGGGCAACGGTGCGCAGTGCTTCTCCTCCCGGCTCACACTCTGCCTTTAGACTCGTCTAGGGCAGGTCGCAGAGGGCACAGGGCAGCTCATTCATCCATGCCAGGAACATTTGTACTTAAAAAACCCGTGTTTTTTTTCTTTTTCTTTATATATATATATATATATATATATATATGAAAAAAAGGCTTTTTGAAGACAAACATCCCAGCTCCTTGGGGAAGGCTCTGACTTTTCAGAATACCAATTAAAAATATAAAAGTGCTTTTTTTTTTTTTTTTTTTTTTTTTTTTTTTTAAGAAAAATAAAGGAATCTATAAAGCCAAGTTCTCAGATCAGGAGAAGGGGATGCGTTGCGGGGGTGGGGGTGGGGATGGCACGTTGTGTCCTTTGGCAATAACAAGTTGAGGGGAGGGAGGAGGAGCACTGAGAGCTGCAGCAGGGGTACCAGGCAGTGCCTGCTGGAAATTAGAGCTTTATTTGTATGGGCGGCTCATTCTGCTTGCTGCAGAATGGCACACCCCTCCTGGGCACCCCAACATACAGAGCTGCAATGGGTTTTTCCCACCGCATACCCCCAAGGGATCATTTTGGCGTTTCTTGTTGAGGATCAAAACCATCTTTCTTTCATGGGCATCAGCGAGGTTGTGGGTCTGGATGTGTGGGGGGGTGACCATGGATAGTAACTATGAAAGATGACCTTAGAGGGTGACAATGGAGGGTAACCAAGAAGGGTAACCAAGAAGGATGGCCACGGAGGGTGACCACAGCATGACCTGCCCACATCTGGGCATTTTAACAGCATTTAGGCAGGGAGTGATGACCTCCCTTAGAAGCCCCCACCATGGCTGCCCCAGGTCACCTTCAGACTGGGGACAGTTAGTGTCCTGCTTTCACTTGGGACATGGTGAGTGACAGCCTGCCAGTAGTGGGGACCTGGGTCTGCGTGCTGATGCCGAGGTAATGCACTGGGTAATAGTTTTCGACATATTTCATTGAAATATAACAAAATATTTGCATAGTGTTATTAGATAAATGGGAGCTGACTGGAGGCAGAGTTCATTTGGAAATCTGATATGAAAATTCATTTAAAATGAAAGAATATGGAAGCTTAAGTTTATGGTAATAGACTGATCGCAGGGAGTAGCTAATGACTCTCAACAAACATGTCTCAACCACAATATCCTCTTTCCCTGCTCGGGTGCTGCCCTGTCCACATTCATGGGTTTGCTGGCTCCCATGTAGAAGATGGGAACACCTCTGTGCTTTGTGCTGCCAGATCTGGATTTTAGGGTGGAAATGGCCATCAGCTCTAAACCAGACTGGGATGGGGAGAGTGCACAGGGCACGATAGGGCATGGGAAGGGGCTGTTGGGATAAACACTTGGGCTGAATTTCCATCTCCTGATGCTACAGCAGATTGAAATGAAGTGACTGAAAAGCTGCAAACGAGAGGTGGGGAAATTAATAATGTGATAGTAATAGTAGTAATGAGTGGCTGTGCACGCGCTAATTAGTTCAGAGCCCTCTCTCCAACTTCAGCGTGCGTTTAATCAGCTCGCTGGTGCTGAACAGTGCTGCAGAGCTCTCAGGTGAGCGGGAGTGGCTGCCCACCTGAGCTGCATTCTGCTTGTTAATGACCAAGAGCCTGGGTGGGATAATTGGGCAGATGGAGAGCCTAGAAATAGAAGTGGGTCGGAGGTGGGGGGGGCTAGTGGGGCCTAGTGCTGTAGGGAATGGGAGTTGCTCTCCAGCCTTGGAAACCACAGGTAAGTCTCATCCCAAACATGGGACTTTTGTTCACTTTATTAGAGAAAAATGCAGCTTTTGGTAGTGGGGAGATGCAACACTGGCTGTGGGGTGCTCCTTGGATGGAGGGGTACCTTCCTCCCATGGCCCTTCTGCTGCTCTGAGTCACATTGGAATGGTAGCCATGACAAGGGGGGAATAATGTGGTGCTGAGAAATGGCATCAAACCTTGCAAAACTGGCGGATGGGCTCTGTGAGGGGCTTCCAGGGAGTACTGGAAGGAGAGAGAAGGGTTGTGTAGTGCGGGACCAAAAGCAATGTAAAAAAGGTCTCTGCAGCCACCTGTGACACAGATAAAGGCACACACTGAATTTCTGGCTTTCAACATTTTAGCAAAGTTTCTCCTTTTAAGTTCCTGTTAGGTGTGGGAGGTGGAGCAGTGCAGGAGGGAAGATGGAAGGAAGAGCAGATGAAAAAGGATAAAACGCAGCATGCAAACAGACAGCGGCACCCTCTTTGTGGCTGTTCAGTCCCTTGCCCTTCATTTGTCACAAAGATCTGGTGGACGCGTTGTCTTGGGGCTGTCGTAAGGGATGCTGGGTGCTGAGTCACAGGTTGGCCAATCCCCCCAGTTCTCACCCCAAAATGGGCTGCCACAGGGGTCTGTCGCTATAGGGAAAATGAGTAGGTAGAGATGCTTGTGCCATGTGCCAGCCTGCCAACAGCCTCGGTGCATCCTTGGGTTGGTGTGCCCAAGCCCTGGTGACCCTGGGGACCTGTAGTCCTCAGGGGCAGCTCCTTCCCCAGCAGTGCGCTGGGGCTTTTGGTGTGCTGAGGACAGGCTAGCAGAGGGTTAAGCTAATTTAATTCATTTTTCTCATTGTTCAAAAACAAAGGCAGTCTATCTTTAAACTGCATAAAGAGCCTGCGAGCAGCCTTCGTTTAAAGCTTTCTTCAGAAATCGGCTGCCCATGGACTTCTACAGGCAGTCAATACTTTAATCTTGATATTTCACTAACAAAAATGTTGCTCAGAAGGCTAAATAAAGGAAACTGCTACTTGCGATGTAGGAAGGTAGAGATTTTCCTGCACGTAATATCGCATGAGAATAGCAGGGAGAAAACTTCCTTGCCGACAATTTAATCGCACGTCCCTCGCTGGCGTGTCGATGCTGTCCCCATTAGTATTCGGCGTTGGTACGAGAGCCACTTAGGCCTAAAGACAGCTTTGCACTGACACAATTGAAATGTTTTTATAAATGACCGGCCGAGTTTGAGTGACATGCCCTTCTTAAGCTAAATAAAATTAAAGGTAAATCTTTTCAAAAAATAGATGAGCTAAACATCCCTTCTGCACTTCATTATGCAGATGGGGCTGCCCGTCACTGTGACAATTAGCTGGATCCCTCAAGGTGCTTGCTGGCTCCGGTGTGGGGACTTGGGCAGGGCAAAGGACCCAATCCCTTGTCTGTGTGCCCCCTTTTCATCTTCCTCCTCCTCTTCCTCCTCTTTGGGGCTGCCCATGAGCTGGATCTCATGGGGATAAAAATGTTGGCCACTGGTGATAGGTGGATATCCAAGTGGAGTTCCTCAACGTTCTGATGTGAATACTTGCTTTTGACTGAGATAAGTGGGGTGCTTGGGGGTGTCTTGGCTCATCCCCTGCTTACTGCTCCAACCGCACTGAGCCTCCCTCAAACCACAGCACTGCTTGAGTCAATGGGCTGTGAGCGCTTCCGCCGTCACTTCTCATCTAATTACCTCTGTCCTTGTTAGCACGTTCTCCCCTTCTTTGCTCTCCCCCCCAGTGAGCAACTCCTACTTGATGTACAAGATGTAAGTATACAAGTTATTAATCTTTCACCAAAGCAATTACATCAGCACAAAGTTCCTCACCGATGGTGTGCTTGTTCTGCCATTGCCCCCTTATCAGGTTAGCAATTTCGGATCTGCATTAAGTGTTTAGAAATCAATTTTCAGCTTACTTTGTGCTACAAAATTCGCCGTGCCTGAATCTGTGATACTAATTGAACAAGAGCAATTGATGTTTTAGTAGTAATTAAAGATGGTAATTATTACCAAATCTCCCCATGGCTCCGTGTGTTTGCTTTGGACTTGTCAAAACCAGAGGCAGGCAGAATCCATCTTAATAAAGTTGGTGCTTCAGAGCATCTTCCCAGTAATGGCTTCCAATAAGGTTGGTGGTGGAGCGATAGAGGAAGATGGGGAGAAATTATGATGCCTCCTAGAGCGTGGGGAGGCTAATGGCTGTTGGCTAATTTGAAAAAGTCTTCAGCAAAAGATGAGAATTTCTCATGGCTGTTCATTGGAAGGACTTCTCTAAGAGTGGTGCGGAGATCACAGGGGTGGGGACCTTATTTTACCTATTCTATGGGTGTTTTTGCCAGACCTGAAGCACTGTTGCTATTTCCACTACAGCCCCATGGGTCAGCTCACTGAGCTCCACAGGAGTGGGCAGAGTGCTGGGCAGCACCCCGTGGTGCTGGGCTCCTGGGGCCACGTATGGCCCCACCTCAATGGTTTCTGTTTCTCTGCAAGGGAAATGCCTTCTGACTGATGTTTATATGAGCAAAAGCAGGATCAGGCCTGCCCAATCGCAGCCTGCTTGTCCCCATGGAAACAGCTGTGGGATGCTGCAGAGCTCTGTGAAACTCCAACTCTGTGCGCCTGTGCCTGGTCCCCTTGAGGAGAGCTGTGAGCAGGGGGGGATGGCCCTGATGGCCACTTTGTCTTCAGAGAGCGAAACCCTTCTTTGGAGGGGGGGGAAATGGAAATGTAATCAGATCAGCTTGTATCGTGCAAATAGGAAATCAGTTTTAATAAAGCCAGAAGAAATGCAAAGCAGCCGCTTGTGATGGAAATTGTGTTAAGTAGACACCTCTTTAAGGAAAAAGCAGCTCTGGGGATGTTTGTTGGGGAGGCACGGCCTGAGGCTTGCTCCTGCTTTATAGGATGTTGGGAAGCAGCATCTGGAGCAGGAATGGATCTGTGGGGCAGGATCTGTGGGGTGAGCCTAGACACCTGCAGCTCTTCAGGTGCCTGCAGGGCTCCCTCTGCACCTGGGGAGCAGCTCCAGCTCCTCCAAGGCACTGCAGCTCTTAGTGATGGCTCTGAGGAGGCACTTTGGCTTTATTGCTTTCATTTATTACACCAAGACCATTGTCTGTTTTCTGAAGCCGCTATCTGGTCAAATCGTGGTTGATAAGCAATGCTGGCCCGTCTTTTTAAGACAGCCAAAATTTATCACTTTCCACTTATTTATTTATTTTGCGGAGCCGTGGTGGTGTGGCATGTATTTTTCTCCGAGTGACAGTTTGCAAAAGGCTTTATTTTCCCATTCAGCCCTGGGGTTGGGTGGAAAATAATCAAAGAGCAAAGCAGCTCTGTAATAAAATCCATGTGAAGGTGAAGAAGGTACCTTGGGACCGCGTAGGATTGTGGTCGTGGGTGAGCCGTGCTGGGATGCCCTGACCTTGGTGAGGCTGTGGCACCCCTCTGTGCTTGCTGCCCCAATGGGGCTGCTCCTTGCCCAGCAGCTCCATGTCACTGTGCTCAGATGGTGCCTCCGTTCTCCAAAGGCCCCTTCAAGGTGTCCTGCAGCACTGTGCCCAGACATCTGCCAGTCCAGCTCTAACAGGGGTGCAGAGCCCCGAGTGTTCCCCAGCCATCGGGTATCCTTGCATGGCTCCTTGCCCAAGGCACCGTGATCCCCAATTACTGATGGGAACAAATGGGTTGAACCCACCAGCCCTGCTTTCCCCCTTTTTCTCCAATGGGTGGAAGATTCTCCATGGGCAATAAAGGACAGCGTTTTCCCCTCAGAATCAATCCCCAATTCAAAGGGAAATCGTGTGTTTTTGGAAGGGAGAGGAACTGAAAGGCATGCAAAGCAAAAGGCACGATCTATAATTGGCCAGCTGTAATTTCATAATTCATCTCTGCGCAACACAATGAAATTAAAAGAGTTTAGATTCCAAAGTGTAATGATCATCAATTAAATTCTGTTGGGGCTGAGCTTCCTTCTCATTTGAATTTTATTTTATTATTATTTCTCGGTGATTGCAGGAGGCTGAAAACAAAAGCTGCTGCTGTTAGAGGTTGCTGTGGCGGGGCTGGGGGGGGGGCAGAATTAGAGAGAGCAATTACTGCTGGGTGACAGAAAACGGAGGGAAGGGAGGATTTTTGCTCTGCCTTGCTCCAGTCTCAGGCAGGGGAATCCATCATCCTGAGCCTAATCAGCTAATGCTGATAAACTGCCAGCAATAACTGACAATTGAACTGGGGGTTTTGGGCTGGGAGTTCATTCATTTTGAAAGTGCCATAACTAACCCATTAAAAACAGAAAAGCTAAAAAGAAAAGCCCTGGCCCACGCCTAGGTCCCCTAATGAAGGCTGCTGTTTATTCTTTTAAGTGTGGATGATGATGTGTTTAGCAGCTATTGATGCCAGAGGTTTAGCCCAGGCTGGCAAAGCTGCTTGATGCTTTGCAGAGCGGAGTTTGCCTTTATTCCTGGCAGCTTTCACCCTGTGCTGGTTCCCATGTGCAGTCCTAGGGGATCTGGAGCAGCTCAGGGCTGTGTGGGGCACTGGGATGCGCCCTGCCCTGGGTTCTGTGCTCAGTGCTCGCAGGATCCTGAAGTGTGATACACAGCAGTGTCTGTGACAGCGTCTCCCTCGGGGGGTTTACCTCCCGTTGATTGCATCACTTATTGTCTCCGTGGTAAATTACTGATGCAAACTGTCAGGCTATACATGCTCTTCGTGCAAGCTGCCTTTGAAACGGCAAAGCCTCACTCAGGAGCGCAGCTACACTCAGTGCGTATTCACTTACTGCTTCTCACCGTTAAATATACGTTGACAAACGTGCCGCAGTCGTACAGTGATCCGGATAAACACAGCATCAGCGAGGTAGAGCTGGAGCAGGACAGCAATGGGTTCCTACCGTGGACCTCTGGGCTGTGTGGTGGTTGCCGAGCTGATGGATTACCTGGAGAACTGGAGCCCTCCCCCACCACGTGTCCCCTCGGTGTGACCCAGCCAGCTTGGCTTCTACCAAAGCTCCATCATAGCTTGAAGCTGCACGGGTAGAGGTTTCCAGATTGATAGCCCCATGGGATGCAGATAGCCAGCATCCCTTAATTTAAAGGGAATAGCTCTTCCAGTAAATCATAAAGGCAGGGAGTGACTGCTCCAGTTGCTTGTCCTGTGTAACACGGGCTGGAGCTCCTCGAGCTGCTTTCTATTGAGCAGGGCAGATTTCTCACCCCAGCACCCCACTGAGGTTATTGCATCCGGGTACTGAGAATGCTTTTATGAATTTCCACTGCTTAATTACCTGAGTTGTAAAACTGCACCTGATGTCTGGTCTGCGTCCGCCTGGCTTTTACTTCCAGCCACTGAGGTTTTTTTACACCTTTGTTGTTAGACTGAAGAGCCCTCTATTATCAATTTTTTTGTTCTCTGTGTAGGTATTTAAAGGCTTTGATCAAGTCACCTCATCACCTTCCCTTTGTTAATCTGGAAAGACTGAACTCCTTGAGACTTTTGCAATAAGGCAGGAATTGTGCCTCTGCGTCCCTCGGCTGCTTTGAAAATCCCAGCCGGAGAGTCTAAGGTTGGGCACCTGAAAACGAGAGGGTATTTAGAGAATTCACCCCGTTACATCTTTGTGCTTCTCTTCCCCCTTTTTGCTGTGGGCTTTGAGATTACAGAGGGCTTGTGCTGGTGAGTCTGTAGGAAAGTTTCTGTTCATTTTATCCTTTATTTTTTTTTCCCCTCCTGTGATGGATAACTCCTCCTCAGAAGCAGATTTCCTGGGGAATCGCTGGCTCTGAGTGCTCCCCTGGCTGCTGTTCCCCTACACGTCTGTGCTAGGGGTGCAAGGGTCGTGGAGATGGGGAATGCTTCTTTCTCTTATCTCACATTCCTCAGCCTCTGCAGGCAGGGGGAGTGCTGGCTGGCCTGGGATTCTCTTCCCCCTGGTGGTAGTAGAAAATCCATTGTTAGTCTTTGGGCAGGTGGGAAGAGAGGCATCAGTGAGTTATTTTCTTGAAGAGCTGAAAATGGCTGCGTGTTCTGCTCAGAACGCTTTCATGGATCAGTCGAGGAGGGCTTGCTTTAATCTGGACCCTGCAGACCCTTCAGCACAACGTGTTTAGGAGGTTGCACAAGTTAGCTCCAGGAAAGCCTCCTGGGAGCCCACTAAATCCTATCATCAAAGACGCGCAGTCTTGGCAGGAAACAAGATTGTGGAAAGACTAAATGATCCAGAAAGGGGCTTCACCTCAAAGGGGACTCTGAATTTCAAATTCCTCTCGGCTGTGGGCCCAGCTCTGTCCCTGAAGGAGCAAAGTGCAAGATGTTTATGGATGTTATTCAAGTCCAGGCTGTGCAGCTTGATGTCCCTGGCCCTGGGCATGGTGATGGGCTCTGCCTGGTGGGTGGCTGAGCTGGCTTTGAGCAGAAAACCACTCTTGTTTGGCAATTCCCCTTCCTGCCCCATTCCTTCTGCTTCACAGAGGGCACTGCAAGGGGGTGGTGGCTGGTGGCTCTGCCCCACATGGGAGAAGCCTGTTTTTGAGGTGCTTAGGTTGGGACAGAGCAAGATCCCTCTGCAGAATGATGCTGCTGACAGGCAGGGGAGGAAGGGTTCCTCATCCTCCTCCCCCAGCTGCCCTGCTGTAATGAGTTGTCAGGAACGTGAGGATGGACGGGGCGCACCAGGTCCTGATGAGATGATACAGCAAAGATTCCATTTCATCTCGAATTTGACATTAAACTTTAATAGTCTCAAGGACAAGAAGCCAAGAGATATCAGATGTAATGAGATAAAGCAAAGTTTCTCTGACAGCAAATTTGATCACAAATGGGCTCTGAGATTGCTTCTTTGATATAAATGAAACATAATTCATCTTCCAGTGCCTTGAATGGGGTTTGAGGCCATGTATAATAACAGTGTCGCCATTGCCTAGCTCTGACAAGTGCAGGAGGAGAAGGGCCCCAGACCCTGCCGCTCTGCTGGGTGGCCCAGAGGGGACAGCCAAGGCAGGATGGGAACTGGGAGCAGCCTGGGATGGGATGGCTGCTCCATCCCCAGTTGTTGGGGGCAGCTTGTGGGTGAGTTCACAGCTGGGTCCCATGATTTGCTGTCACCCAACTGCAGTTTTTCCCTGCCTGTGGGCTTGGAGATCCAGGAGCTGCTGAGCACCAGTCTTGCCCACTCAGGGAGTTGTCCATGGTGTTCTGCTGGGCAATGGAAGGCAGTGTGGATGATCCCAGCAGAAGACCCCTGGGGGATCAGTGGGGCAGGGAGGAGTGCCACCAGAAAGCTGTGTTTCTACCTCCTCAGGATGCTGCTACCAGAGCCATGGTGCTTTGAAGTGTTTGTATGGCTGTCCCAGGTGATGGCTTTTTCCTACTCTGTGGGGATGTTGGCATCTGCCGACAATGGCTAAAGAAGCAAGCTGCATTTCCTCTTGATGGCCATAGTAAAAACTGCTTTTCCTGTTCTAAGGCTTTGTTTAGTTTTATTCCTGCTTGTAAGAAGCCAACAGGTGATGCCATGGCTCACCTGCTTGCACAAAGGGTTCCCACTGCCTTGGTGCTGCCCTGGAGGCCTCTTTGCCCTGCCCAGGTGCAGTGGTTGGCTGCATGAACCCAGCCCGTGGCTGGTGTTGTGGTGTATCAGCGAGATATGCATGAAGCAAATGCTTCTGAACAGCCCAGAGGCTGAAATAAGCTCACCTAGCAGGTTCATTGAACAATTGGGAATAACAAAGGTATTCGCTAAAAATCTATCTGATTGCAGTTAGCTGAGTGAAGGAAAAGACCAAATTAATCGGGGAAATCGTTTGCGACAAAGAGTCGGCCAAGCTCTGGTCATGAAGATTAATTAGTTAGTGTTTGAAGAGATTGAAAGGAGCTGAAAGATTGCCAAATGCTATCAATTAGCCATTTGGGAAGAAGCATGGGCAAGGCAGGCTAGTGCATGGCACGTGGCACTGTGAGCAGGCTGCGCTCTGGTTGGGACAACTCCTGTGCTGTGTTTCCTTAAACCAGACCCTACCCTGGACTTGGGCTGTGGGTGCTGAGTGTTTGTCTCAATGGCACCTTGCTCTGCGGAGCTGATCTCCCTGTTCTCTGGTGCTGTTGCATGAGCACTGTGCTCTGCTTGCCTTCCACAGCCCTGGAGGAAGACCTTGGGGCTGACAGTGCTGACACTGTAATTATAATGGATTCATTTTGCACCGTTTCCTGATCTTGTTATTATCTTTGTCATCAGCATTAATTTAGCTCTCTGTTTTTTTTTTTCCCCTTCCCTTTTCTCATTACAAGCTTCTCGGAGAGGATGTGACAGCATCCTAATGGCCAGCGTGTCAGGGTGGCACAGAGGTGCTCTTCAGTTCCATGACCTCCATGGTGCTGCGCTGTCACTGAGCCATGGGGCTGTGCTCCAGCACCGGGGGCATTGCACCCGCCTCCTCCTGCCCCAGCACATGTGTACCCCGCTTGGGTCCCTGCCCTGCTCACGGTCAATCCAAGTGGCAATCAAATATTTCCCGTTTTCAAGGCAGTGTCGGGTTGCTTTTCCAGAGTCTCTCCGTGTTTTGCCTTCAGGTGTCTCTCTTGAGCAGCTCTAGGGGTTGCTGCTGGCTCCTGCTATAAAAATCACAACTGTGAGAGGGGATTGCTCCTGCTGCAGCCTCCCCCCTGCACGCGCACATCTGGTGGCAAATGCCATCAATCTGCTGGAGTGGGGAAAAGGTGTCCTGCAAGGAGCACAACACTTGATGCGTTTTCCTAATTGGCATGACGGACTTCATTTCATTGTTAGTTAATGAACAAGCACGTGTGGGATTGTGGTTTAGGTGCAGCTGGAGGTGATAGCTCCCTTTGAGGAGCTGAGGAAGGACAGAGGGGTGATGGGGCAGTGGGCACAGTTCTGTTTGCATGGGGTGCGTGGAGCTGGGAGCAGGACAGCAGATGAGAAGCTGGGCTATGGACCTCTCCTTGGTGCCTCCCTGGGTCTGGGGTCCTCCTTGGCCAGGGAAGGCAGGGGAAGCTGCCCTTCATCTTTGCACCATCAGCGTCTGTAGCTGAGTAAGAATGTCTTCTGCTTGCCTTGGGGAAGGCTTGGCTCATCCATGGCCTTCTGCTTGGAGCAGACCTCTTGTTGCAATTGCACGTAAGTTAATTGTCTTTGGGGGAGCGCACTGGAGGTTTTTGCATGAAAGAAGCCTGAAAACCAAGGATGGCAGTCACTTCATTTCCTATTAAAAAAAAATAAATAAAATGGCTTCTAATGGCCTTAATAATTTTGCACAGTTGCAATTACAGCTCTTGGATGATTAAGCCACGTGCATGCACACACAACCTGTTAACTTAGTCTGAAGGGCAGAGCTGAAGTTGCTCAATGGAAAGAGAACCAACACTTCTCCTACTGCATCCTGTTTAGCCTGAAGAGGGCAAAGTGCAGCAAAGCCAGAGCACACATCAGTGTGCAGGGGCTCCTTGTTGGTCTTTGGCTGCCATCTTGTGCTCCCATTTGTTGCGCTGCTGATCGCGCTTGCTGGAAAAGGACTTGGGGATTTTTTTTGCCATGTTCTACTTTTTCAGTGACAGAAAGGCCATTTGCAGTTCCCAGACATGTCACCTAATCACGCTTCATGATAATAGTCTGTTTTCCTGCTGTGATTCCCCAGCATCTGCCAGCGCTGCACCAAGCAGAGCTGGGAGGATGGGGCAGCATGTACGGTGTGCTGTCCTCCTGCTTTCCCTTCCTGGCTCTGTAAAACAGCACTTGTGTTTTCCAGTGATGCTATGCAGTGAGAGATTTTTCATCCCCTTTGCCCCCCCCCATGTGTTGCTTTGTGCTGAAATGCAATGGGCTGAGTGCAGGCTGTTGATGGGGTCCTTCCTGCCTGAAACTCCTGGTGAATATGAAAAGTCGAATTGATTCCCTCTAATAAATGAAGCAGTTGGATGTCTCATTTGTAACTTGACATCCACGCCGGCGCTTCAGCTGCTGCTTCTCACCCCTGGCTGGGAGATGCACTTATTAAGATGGCATTCTGCAAAGTTATTGCCATTTACCAGGAGCCAATCTATCTGCAATTCGCTTCGGGTCGGGAAGGAGCTGCTGGTGGGGGCAGAGAGAGCTGGGAGGGGGGGAGAGAGGTCTGGAAGGGCTTTTGGATGTCTACTTTCTGCCGATAGATCACTGTCTTGTTCATCGTCTGCTGCTGAAGGAGATCATTTGCTAACTTGGCAGGGACTCTGGGAGCACTTGATGCAGGGTGGGAGCTGTCCAGGTGCACGCTGCTTGTGTCAGCTGCTGTGGGGGACTGGCTGGTACCTATGGGGCAGGTGGGGGTGCAAAGAGCAGGGCTATGTGCTGCAATGGTGATTTTTCTGCTTTCACTTGGTGCCCAACTCTAGTTTCTCTGCTCCCTACAAAGCTCGTGGAGGTCAAAAATATTGCCCTCAGTCAAGGAGTGGGAAACACGGGGATCCTCCTCCTGAGCAGCACCCTTATCCTATGAGGGCTTCGTGATGGAAGAAGCTTTGCCCATTTCCCCTCCCTTCTGCTTTTTTTTGTGGCTCCTCCACAGGATTAAAAACAATCACGATAAATCAGAAACCCTCCCTTGGTCTTGGAAAGATGCTGAGAATGGAAGATAAGAGTTTATCCATCCTAAATAATAATGCACCGGAGTTGCCAGCTCCCTGCTGGCTTGATTTGCATGACGCTAAAAATCAATGACCCAGGTGACTCTTTGCTGCACAGAGAAGTGAGTCCAAAGGACTCGGTGCTGGACTATCCAGGGACGTGCATGATGCTGAAAGCTATTAACAGTGAGGACGTTGTCATGGGCTAAACATGCCCTGGATTTCACACCAATCTAACAAAGGGAGTTGGTTGCTGCGAGTGTGGAGCCTGTGCTGATTAAATCTTTGTTTAAGAGCTCCAGAGCTCCATTACCTACATCAGGAGGGAGTTAATTAAACAAGGAAGGTGGGAGGTGGCAGCCAGTGTGGCTGAGGGCATTTCTGCAGAGGCATGGGGCTGCATGGTGTGAGGCACATTTGCTCATAGGACACTGTGCCAGACGAGAGCAAGCCTTCATCAAAGCCTGTCTGGTCACATCAGTGCTGTGCTTCTCCAGGAGGGGTGAGGTGTGGAATTGCAGTGTCCGGCCCCTGCTTTTATTGCCGTCACCCTGGGGATCTCTGTAAAGCAGCATTTCCCAGGCTCTGGGTGCTCCTTGTTCTGCGTTGTGCCCTCAAAGCTGTCCTGCAGCACTGATGTGTGCGGAGCATGGGGGGGGAGGGGGAGGGGGTCTTCTGTGTGCTGTGCTAGTCCCAAATGGCAAATCCCTGTGCAAATGAGTGCAGAGCATTCACATCCCCCCATGCGTGCTGGTGTATTTGGTGCTGTGCCTGCTGGGGCTGCCAAGCACTCCTGCAAATGAATGCAATTTTACCCGGCTCCGCATTCAAGGACCGCAGTGATGAGAAAGCAGTGGAATTCCCCTCCAACACCACTAAAACAAGTTTCTCTCCAGGATCTCCATTTGTCATTTGGATATTAGGCTGACCATAATCTGTTTCCATTCTCATTACGTGCATCCCTGTCAGGAGCCGGAGGCTCAGTGGCAGACGCCCTGCTGCTTCCATTTGACTCTATGAGGCAATAGATTAGATTCCTGTTTGCTTGGTGGAAGATCCCCAGTGATATCAATTAGATATGTCACGGGGGCCTGGGGGAATATTTCTGCCTTTATTTATCGGAGTGGAAGGCATCACGGGCCATCCCGGTAGGACTTGTAATGTCTCTCTTTTCTCACACTCACCCTATTCCAATGACTTGTAACAAATCACAGCAAAGGTTGTTTCCACAGGGAGGAGCACTGGGTGGATGGAGCAGCCCTGCTCCCCAAGTGATGCTCCTGCATGTGTCCAAAGCAGCACTGCTTTGTGCACAGCACGCTGGTGCCGGGGTGCTCAGCGTGCTCCAGGCAGGTCAGGGTGCTGCTGGCTCTGCTAAAGCAAATGTCATGAAATATGCAAGAAAGCGGTGTGAATAATTTTAATCTGTCAGCGCTGGAGACAGTGAGAAGTGCAAATAATGGAAGGAGCCCGGATGGTGTCTGCCACGTTGGCTGTATCCACTGGAACAGGCACTTCATTAATGCGCTGTGGTCCGGGTGCAGGGGAAGGGAGATGTCAGCTAATGATCTCTTATTCCTCGTGGCACATCGGAGCAGTGGGGCTCTCCTGGGAGGAGCCCAGGGGATTGGTGAAATAACTGGAAGAAAATGGGGAAAGCAGCAGCGTGGAGGGGGTTGAGCCAGACTGGAAGCAGCGTTGTGCCCAGGCAGTGCTGGGGGATGCGTGGTGTGTGTGCCAAAACCCCTTGGATTCCTGCAGAAGCAGGGTGCTGCGTTGGATGGGGCTGCTCGTGGTTTGCTTAGTGTGTCCCTGAGCCCTGTGGGATGCCCGGCAGCCTGGCTGCTGTTAATCTGGTTTGTATAAAATACTGTTGGCTCCTGTCATTAGATGTCTCCTCTTCCCACTGAGGTCAAGTGCAGTCCTCCCATCCATTTCAATGAGAGGAGGGCAGGCCATAAAACATGCTTTATGAGCATTAGCTAATGAATCCCTCCCACGAGGCGCATGTTAGACAGCGAGGTGCTCGGGAATATTTCTCTTCATCCCTCTTGAATAGATATCCTTGGTGTTCCGTGGGGTTTTCTTGCAGAGCAGCAGTCTTATTCATCTGCACGGACCCATCCTACGCACGCGCACAGGCTTCCAGGGAGAGTTTGCTTGTGACTCACCCATGGGTAGCTCAGTGCACGCCGAAATCAGCAGCCAGAGCGCTGCCCGGCTGTGCTATTAATGCACAGACTCCCCCTGAATCGTCGCCTTACTCCATCTCCATCTCTGGGAGTGAGTCCCATTTGAATGTTAATGCCTCTAAGATGAAACCTGGCTGATTAAATTTTAGACTTGCAAATGGATTTGGTAAATAGATGTTAGGAAAGGCGGGACGGAGACTGCCTGCCTTGATAGCAGATACAGTAAATAGCGGCACTTTGTGATTAGGTGAGAGATTCACTCGCGGAAAATGGGAGTCTCGAGGGGCTGTTTTCTAGTGAGAAATCCTTTAAGTAAATAAATTTATGGCAGGTTTTTTTTTTTCTTTCCCCAAACAACAGCAACAAAAAGTCCCTCGGCTGTTGCTTCCAGGTTGCGTGCAGTAGGCTCAGTGGGAAGGAACACAGCCCCACCAATGGCTGCTGTGGTGCATTATAGAAGTAGGTGAGTGGGGGGGGGGGGTGATGCCTCCCAGCTGCTGGGGAGCACTTGGGCATTGGTTGCTCCTCTTTGCAGATGGGAAAGCAAAGGCATAGAGTGCATATGCAGCCTGGGAGAGAAATCCTTCCCTCCTGCCTGTCCCCGGCAGCATCTCTGCTGTGGATGGGGATGTATTAGCCCTGCTTTGGCATGCGGGTTTACTTTATTTTTCCTATGAAAAGGGAAGCCGGTATTTGAAATGGCTTTAAAAATGCAGATAGCAGGGCAAACCACATCGACCTGTGTGTATAATGTAAAGGAAGATTTTAATAACAGTAGTTGTATTCATTCTTATCTGGAGCAGTATGAAATATTAAGAAGAAAGAAAAGAGGAAAAATAAGTGTTGAAGCTAGAGCCTGGATTTAGCGCATATTAAACCATTTGTCTTTTGCTCCCCTGCTGAGCTCGACTGTACAGGGCTGCTCCAGGCTGAAAGTGTTGGGAAATGGAGCACAGGCAGGGGATGCCTGGGGAGAAAGGGCCAGCCTGGTAGGATGGTGCTTTCCTCTGCTGTGCTGCAGCTTGGCTCCTTGGGGATGTGCAAGTTGGTGGGGTGCAGCTGAGCCAGGAGGGGCTGCCACACCTGCTTGGGGCAGGGTATGGTGTGCTGCAGGATTTGCCCCCTTGAGGCATCTTACTTGGTTTGCATGGCTGGGATGGCTCCTCTCCCTGCTGTATGCATTTCCAAGCAACGTGCAGGTCCCAAATATCTCTGGGAGAGCTCCTGCCTCTGTGCGGTGACAGTCTGAAGCCGGGACATTGTTACGCTGCTGGGGATCCGTTACCATCAGTTGGGAGTTATGCTTCCTATTTACCTGTCTGAGATTTCCATTGCTTTTCTTGTTCTGTGTATTGAAACATACATCATCTGTTCATTAAAGCATAATCTCCAAATTATCCCAGCTCCGAGCAAACAAGGTTACGCTGCTTGCCTGCATTAGAATGGATCAATATCGCACTGTGCCTGCTGCAGCTATTTTGGAGGAAGCGGTGCTAAATCCTCATTTCTTTGACCCAGGCAGGCTGAGGGATGCCCTGAGTGTGGGAGGGAGAACAGCTGGAATTCCATTCTGTAGGTGAGTGAAACCAGTGTGAAATGGGACGTGAGCCAGCAACGTGCCCTCGGAGCCTGGAAAGTTAACGGTACCCTGGGCTGCACCCAGAGCAGCGCGGGCAGCAGGTCAGGGAGGTGCTGCTGCCCCTCTGCTCTGCGCTGTGACACCTCCCCTGGAGCACTGCGTCCACAGGTGGAGTCCTCAGTGCAGGAGAGACGTGGACCTGTTGGAGCGCGTCCAGAGGAGGGCCACAGAAATGGGGCCAGGGATGGAACCCCTCCCTACGAGGACAGGCTGAGAGCTGGGGCTGTGCAGCCTGGAGAAGAGAGGCGGTGGTGCCCTGTCCCTGCAGACAGCCGAAGTCAGGCTGGATGGGGCTCTGGGCACTGATGGAGCTGTGGGTGTCCCTGTGCATTGCAGGGAGTGGAATGAGATGGCCTTGGAAGGTCCCTTCCAACTCAAACCATTCTAAGGAAGAATTGCCCATTGTGCAAGAGCTGAGTTCCTCAGGGCATGGAGACTCCTCTCCCCCAGGAACCAGGAGGACCCGTGCTGTGCTGGGCACGTGGGTGCTCGCTGTTGGCCAGCGCTTGGGCTTGGTGCTGCATGCAGCCCAGGATGGCTCTGCACTGCTCGCAGCAGGAGCACAGCAGGCATTATCATTGAGAGGCACTGCCGCAGTACCCCGACCGCTATCCTCATGGGCACAGTAGCTGGTTTTGATTTGACAGCATTTGTGGGAAAGTATTTTAAATAATACATGAAGTTTCTGTGCAGTTCAAGGCTTGTGTGCTCGTTTAACAGCAGCTGCGAGGTGTTATCATCTGATAAACATGCTTGTTATATATTATGTATATAGCATCCTGATGCCAGATTCATAGGGAGGTTTCTCTGGTCATGCAGCTGGGCTGTTTGCCGTGCATATGGATTAGGTTATGTTAGCATCTCCATTGTAAACACTGGCATAAGCTCTGCTTGCATCCCCTCAAAGCAGCATTGCAATGTAATGGGAAGGAGTCTAATCACTACATCTAATTGTTGAGAAGGGGAAATCGATACAGGAGATTTCTGAGAGTCTTAAAACACCCTAAAATTCCCTGCTCTCACGGTGCTGCTTGCTGCCTTCAGTAGGAATGAGGGGAATTTTTCCTGGGATTTCTTGGTAACACTGAGCTCACTCATTTCATATGGGGAAATAGGGCCCATTGAATGGTCCTGGCTGGCTCAGGCCTCCCGGATCAGAAGGCAGCAGAGCTCTGCTGTGCAGTGCTGCACCTTGTGTGTTCAATAAAAGTGTAGATGTTGTACTGAGGGACACGGTTTGGTGGGGAAATATTGGTGGTAGGTGGACATCTGGACTGGATGATCTTGGAGGCCTCTTCCAACCTTGGTGATTCTATGATTCTGTGACCTTTCAGCTTCACGTCTGGCTCCTTTGTGAGGGTTGGGGGTGGGCGTGGGGCACCCCATGCTCTCAGCTCAGCCGTGAAGATGCTCTATGGATGTGCTGGGGTCCTGCACAGAGCTCTCATGCATGAGCTGGGAAAGGAGACAGTGCTGTTTCAAAGGCACTGATTAACTTAGATTCCAGGCAGATGGAAAAAGGGAACTAATTAAAAATAAACAAATGAGTTTGTCTGCTTTTTTTTAAAGGTTATGTATTCGGCAAATTACGCCTGCCAGCTTCAGGCGAGGGACTTGGGGTATTAGATGGAAAACAACAACACAAGTTCATGGTGCTGTGCTCAGGCCATGTTTCACCACTGCTGGCTGCTGTTGGAGGCATCACCATCCGGCTGCATCCACCAGCATCTCCCAGCTGTGGGGATGGGGTGCTGCCCACTGCCCCATTGCTTGGGGCTTCAGAGATCAGCATGTTTCTGTCCTTTAGGGGGGAAAAAAGTGCCAGCTCTTAATGAGATGCAGCGACCTGCTCCTGCCTTGCTGGCCAGCTAATTGAGGTGTGTTAGCACCTTTGCTGTTAGGCAATCAACAGGAGTTTGTCTAAAGCAATTGCTGAGCACTGGTGAGATCAGAGGGCCCAGGCTCTCCAGCGTGCCATGGCCCTGGCTGCTGGAAGTGCTTTCTTCCCACTCAGCTCTCCCCTTCTCTGAGTGACTGGTTGACAAAATAAATCTGTGGGAGAAGGAGGCAGTTCTGATCGGCTGTCATCTCCCCCAAATGCTCCTGATGCATTTTCTTTCCTCATTACATGCGATATGTCAAGTCCTCACCTGTGAGAGTGCAACTCGACATCTCCTCTGCGCACAAACCTCCTCCTGAAACGCTTCAATCTCCCCACGGCAGCTCCTTGACAGCTCCTTGCTGTGTCCTTGGGAAGGGGCCGGGCACAGGGGAGCTGCCCACAGCTGGGGGTGGCTCTATGCCCTCTCCTTGCTGCCCCATGGGGTGCTCCTCCTGTGCTGTGCGCCTGGCCCTGCAGCTCCATGCAGGGGTTGAGACCCCATTGATGTGAATGAAGTAGGACTGCCTTCAGCTTGCTCCTGCCTTTCTTTGCTGTAAGCTCTGGTCCGCAAACCTTGCAGCAGCTCTTGCAGTGGTGAGCACACCTGAGTGTTCACACGTGTGTGTGAGACTGCAGGACAGGCTGCAATGCTGCTTTCCTTCTGCAGCTGCTGTGAGCAGAGAGCAGGGCTTGGGGAGGGCTGGTGGAGCTGACTCACCTCCAGCATGTCTTTGTGGAGGAGAAGGAGCAATTAGCAGTCTGATAGCAAGATTAATAGCAGATGCTCATAATTAACTCACTATGCATGTAAGCAGCTATTGTCTCCATTTTATCCTGTGTAGATTGATATTCAGGAGTGACTCATTATATAGACAGAACCTATTTTGCCTGCGGAGCGCAGCCACCAGAATGGAAATTGCAATTAGAGTTGACTCTGTCCCTGCCAAGAGATTAAAGAGGAGAATGTGCTGGGGTGGGATGGTGCCTCCTGCCTCAGCTGCGGGGAGGTCGGGGGGAGGCAGGGTCTGTGTGTGGTGCTGGCTGGGAGCAGTGTGTGGGACGGTGCTTGCGGTACGGGATGCTCTGGGCTCAGCACTGCTGCTGCAGGGTTGTTCCCAACCTGGTTGCGAACAGGATTAAAAAATGGTTGGAGAAAGTGGAGGGTGGGCAAAAACAGAGCAAAGTAAGGTCATGCAGCAGCTCCCTGCAGCTGGAGCAGTGGTATTTCTCGCCTGCAAATCCTATCTGTCCTGTGCTCTCTTTGCTGGCCCAACTGGATCCCTTGCCCTGGGCTGGGGGCTTTGCCTGCTTGTCCTCTTCCTCCTGAGGAAGGCTCTGGGTGTCAGCTCTGCTGCAGGGGGCTGTGCACACTGATGGAGTGAAGCTTCCCCATGCTCAGTGCCACCCTCAGAGGGTGAAGCACAGGACTGGACATGATGCACCTTTCCAAAACATGGGAAGCAGCAGCAAGCACGGGCAGTGAGAACGTGCCTGTTTATGTTGGTGATGTCTGCTTGTGGCTACTGAACTGCAAGGGCTTGGACCCGGCTCTGTAACTCCCTGTAATTGCTTGTGTCAGTTTGGTTTCCTGGAACAGCTTCTCCGAGGATGAGCCTCTCTGGAGAGAGGTGTGAAGCTGTGCTGCAGTCTATTTCTTTTTCCCTGCTCACCATTACCTCTCAAAAGCCCTTCACTCGAGACTGAGTCAGGGAGGGTTTATTCGTGTAACCCATCAAAGCATTGTCACGCTGCAGAGCCGTGGGGGCCTGTGCCCCACGAATACCATAGTGCTGCTGCAGGGATGGCCCTGGGATGGACTGGAGATGGGGAGGGCCTACGTGAGGGTGCATGGTTACCTCGTGGCCCCCGGTGCAACCCCTTCTATTCTTTTGAGGAAATACCCGGCTCTTTAACAAAACCACTCCTTGTATCTCATGGCAACTGAGTGTTGCTGGAGATGTGCAATACAGCCAGAGGGCTGGACCCAGACCCTTGGCAGATCGGTGCAGCAGTGCCCTGTTACCCTGCTGCAGATCCTGCATGGTGCTGGGCAAACCCCAGCACTGCCAAAGCACCTCATGGTTTGGGCTTCAGGCAGCAGTCTGTTCTCACACAGCCTGATTTCGGGATGCTGAGCTCTCCCAGAGCGCATCCCATCTCCTGCCAGGATCCTTGCTCCTGCCCATGGTCCTCGTGCTGTGCAGGTGTGATCTGCATCTTCTATTCCTCAGTACCCGCCCGGTTCGGGAGGATCCCTGTAACCTCGGGCACAGCGCTGTGGCACCAAAACGAAGTTATTCTGCTCCCGTGCGCCCTATCAGATGTGTCTCCTCGTGCAACAATGAGCCGTGCTTCATTAGTTATGCATAACCTGGATTAAACGAGCGATACTGTAGTGCTGGAGGAAGCTCGGCGCTCCTGCTAATGAGTGTCTGCGCGGTGCGATAGGGGGGGAACCAGAGTGGTGAAAAGCGGCTCCGTAATAGCGATGCGTTCCGCAATAAAGGCGAGGAAGGAGAACTCCTGTAGACTTGGTGAGAAGGGAGCGATAAACGCTATGTAAATAGAGTCGCCTGTAAATCGCGGGCACTTGAGGGAGGAATGCGCCGTCTGCGCCCGGTTTTGGGGAAGAAGAGCTTTGATGGGGGGGGTGATCTGCACTGCGCTCTCTCAAATGGGGCGGTCCTGGCTGCTTTGTGCCATTATAGTTGAGTCTCGTGGTGGCTGGTGCGTTCTAAACGCTCCAGATCTGATCAACTGGAAGGGTCTTTGTTAAAGAAAAGCTGGGAACGTGCCTCTAGATTCGTAGACCAGAAGCCAGCTGAAAAGAACCTAAAATGGGGTGGTTTTGCAATGCTGTTACTGCCCTGCTGGGACAGCCGTTTCCCTTTTTTTCTCCTCTGTGCTGAGTTTCTTTCCTTGCTCTCACTTGTCAAGCAGAGCGATTAAACAGAATCAACCTGGAAAAGGCACTCTCTATGGGAAACATGAATAATTACAAAAAATGCAGCCCAAGTACCTCCATTATAGCCTTGGCTGGTGTGAGCGAGTGTAATGGGGTGACCTCCTGCACCCCGCAGAAGGCTGCTCCAGCAAAGTCTGCTGCTCCAGAGCACCAACGCACCTGTTAAAACATCCATTAAATGTGATGGCAGCATACCGATGGCAAAAAAAAAAAGAAAACGTCAAATCACTGTTCATTATTTGCTAATGCGGCCTCGCTGGTGGACACGAAGCTGATTGCTGAAGGTTGGATCTGTGGGAATGATACCCCCATAACGTGTTGGGTTTGTGCTTTGGGAGGTGCAGCATCTCACTGCCCATGGGCAGGGCTTTGCAGCAGCTGAGGTCGTTGGTCCTGGTGGCTGTGCCCCTCCTGCACCCCTGTGCACAGCTCTGTGCACGTGGCTGTGCGCTGCAGTTGAGCAAAATATTTAAGTACATGTTTAACTTTTCTAAACCCATGTTTAATATATTTCCAATTAACCAAAGCACTTGAAAATGTGCTGGAATTTAAGCATGCGGTTAATTGCGTTACAGAACTGGCGGCGTTGTCAGGTCCAGGTACGTACCTAATGATGCTGCATGGATCTGGGAGAGTGGCTGTCCTTGGTCTCCCCATGAATCATGCAGGCTTCATTACCTGCCCGCACAGCCTGAATGGAGAGGGCCACTTCTGCTGCAAAAACCTTTGCAGGGAAATAGTTTTATTGCTGCTCAGATGGCCGTGACTCCCCAGCGTATGGATGAGAAAGTTGGTTGAGTTTCCTTGGGTGGGGAGCTTGCTTGGTGGGTGTGGGAGAGTTTGCAAAGACAGGTTTGGGATTTCATAGAATAGAATGGCTTGAGAGAGACCATAAAGAGGCCATAAAGGCCTGCAATGCACAGGGACACCCACAGCTCCATCAGTGCTCAGAGCCCCGTCCAGCCTGACCTTGGCTGTCTGCAGGGACGGGGCACCACCGCCTCTCTGGGCAACCTGTGCCAGTGCCTCACCGCCCTTAGTGCCAAACCTTCTTCCTTATATCCAGTCTGAATCTCCCTCTTTCAATTAGAAACCTTTTCCCCTTGCCCTATCTCAGCAGATCCCACTAGAGAGTCCGTCCCCTTCCTTCTTACAGCCCCTTTGGGTACTGAGAGGCCATTCTCAGGCTACGCTGTTCTGGATGCAGCCTGGGGTGTGGTTGGCTTTCTGTGCCCCGAGGGCACACTGCTGCCTCACATCCAGCTGCCATCCTCCAGTACTCCCGGTCCTTTTTGACAGGGCTACGCTCTGTATCGATCGAAAGGGTTGGATTTGGCTTCCGTTCCCCCTTCCAAGCCAGTGCTAGGGATGGCGGTGCGCAGGGCAGCCCCCAGACCCCACCTCGGTCCCCTGCTGTCCCGAAGTGCTGCAGCGCAGCGGGAAACCGGAGGAGGGAGACGCGGTGCGGTGCATCTCCCGGCAGCGATCGCTTCTGCCGCTCCTTTCAGAGCGGAGCCTCCCGCTGCAGCACACAAAGAGGAGTCAATCAGTGCCCCGGGGGCTGGATGCAAATGCGGAGCGCTGTGACCTGCGAGCAGCAGGGGGAAGGCGTGTGGATAAGACAGAGGCAGCGGGACTCGATGCAAAGCAAAAGATTGAATTACGCAGCGCCGCCTGCTAACAAATTATCCCATTTGCGTAATCCCCGCACCCTGAGCAGCCTTGCTTTCTGATCTCCTCTGAAACTCCAGAGATAATCAAACATTTTTTGGCTAATATCATATACAGGCATAATTAGGCAGCCGCAATTACCATCTGGGCTCTGTATGCTCACGCAAGCCTCGAGCCCAGGCGTGGGGCACAGCTGTGTGGGGCACAGCTTGGGGGCACCCCCGGCGTGTGGGGCACCTTCACCACCGCCCATGCTAGTGGGGAAGGTGGCTGTGCCCTGTGGAAGGGGCTCCTCTCTGCAGGGCTGTGAGCAGCTGTGTCCCCTTGCTTGGGCTAACAGCACCGTGGCTGTGGGGTGCTTGGGGTGGGTGCAGCAATGATGCCCTCAACACTCTCTCTCCTTCCTCTGCTCCACACCTGGGAGGGGTTTATGGCCCTGGACCCTCTGCAGAGCAAGGTGCTGAGCACACGAGGCGGCCTGGCTGCCCGGTTATTGGATTCCATGGGTCGTGGCTCTGGTGGAGGCTGCGGGTGCCAGGCTGGCAGGGAGGAGCGCGCTGCTCCCAGCCTCCAGCTCTCTGCTCCTGCGTCTCCCTGGCTCGCGTTGCCTACTAACAGACCGCGAAGGCGCAGGCATATGGTAATGCATATTTAACTGGTATTTACATTCAACATTGTCTCTCTGTAGCTCTGCTTTCCTTCCCAAACACTCGGATTCCTCCAGGCTCACTGCAGGGGTGCTGGGTGCCCTTGGCTGGGTCAGGAGAGGCTGTGCTGGGTCATTGCAGCCTGGTGCTGCCCCGAGCGCTGCTCCTTGTTAGTGCAGAATGAGCGGGTCGAGTGGCTTCCTGGGCCAGGAGCTGGAATGTAGAGACCTGTGTGTTCCAGGTGTGCTCACATCTGGGCAGAGCTGTGGGCTCCAGCATCTCTGTGTGATGATGAGGGAAGCCACTGACAAAAGCACTTTGCAAAAGAAAGCAGTGTTTTCAGCAAAGGTCCACGGGGAAGGCTCTTTGCAGAGGGAGAGCTCCTGCTGTTGGCCCAGTGCTCCCAGCAGCCGTGCTCACACCCATTTCCCTTCTTCTTGTCCCATGAAGGAGCATCTCCCTGCTCCGGACAAGCTCTCCCTTCCTGCTGCTGAGCACACCCCGGGGCTGGATGTCGGGAGGTGTCTGTTGCAGGCTTCTCCTGGTTGTTCAGAAGTGCAAAAGCCAGTTAGGAGTGGAGAAGAATTGCTAAGGCAAAAAAAAGAAAAAAGAAATAAATAGCTCCCGTTCCAATCGACTCCGCTTCTTAATCTCAGTGCTCAGGAGCTATCGTTATTCCAAACATAGAGGCATAATAATTAAACATAATTACTTGTAGGTTCTGGGCCGGTGACTATCTATACCTAACGCTCCTAATGAAATTTCTATTAGAAATACAACCAACTGTTTAATAAATAACAATACCTTGTTGCCGAGGCGTTCAGAAGGGGCACAGAGAGCTCGAGGACCTCAGCAGGGCTGGTGGCAGAGTGTCACTGTCCCCTGCACTGTGATGGGGGTCCCCACCTCCCCCCATCCTCTGTCCCTGCCCTGAAACACAGCCCCAGCGCCGTGCTCCTGCAGACGGTGCCCGGGGTTTTTTAATCTCTCCGTGTAAATTCTGTAAAGCAAATGATTATTTTAGTAACGAGAACGTCACCGGGGCTCCGGAGAGAGAAATCACCTGTTTAGCACGGAACCTTTTCCTTGAGAATTAATCCTAATTTAGGATCCAATTACAAACATCGAGGGTGATATAATGGCCTGGAACATTAGTCAAGGCAAATTCCTTAATTGATGACTGTTAATATGAAACAGTTTGAAAATGAGGACGCGTTTTGTTTTTAAATTTTACCTCCTCCCCCTCCTCTGAGGGATCTGCAGCTTCTGGAGCGGAGCACTTCAAGAGAACAAAGACCCTTTGAAAGCTCTTTTTTTCCCCCCCCTTTCAATGCTTATCTGAAAGGACATCTTTTTCCCCTTAGTTGCTGTAATCATAAAAGCACAGGTGACAAACTGCTTCATAGCAGGCACCATCCATTCTAAGCCAGGTTTTTTTCTGAGTACATTATACACACACAGGGAGGAGGCAGCAGCGCTCAGCCCTGGTGCTGGCGGATGATTCCCATCGGGCGATCCCTATCGGATCGCTGGGGAGAAGGATGTCAGCAAACTTTGTGACAACTTTCATCTCGTGTTCTCCCTTTGCTGTAGTGCTGTGGGTGTGGTTCTGCTGGCTCAGGGGGCCGGGGGGGGCTGCTGGGGTGTTCCCTTTTATCTGGGATCCCATTAACGAGGCCAGGGCTGCGGGGTGAAGGGACGCGTTATTACTCCTCGGCCGCCGGCAACGCTTTGCCATGCACCGTGGGCGAGCTTCTCTGTGCTTGTAAATACTTTCATCTCTCCGTTGTGCTTTCTGTTCCTGCAGGAGAGAAAGATAGCTTTTAGTGTTATAGCTCAAAGTTGCCCCGGCTTAATGTCAGCAGGCTGCTGATGGAAGCGGCTGTGTGCATTCGTTAGCAATATGCTGATTTGCACCGCTCCGGGTCCTTCCCGTGCAGCCTAAGGGCTGCGGTGCGGCTGCAGCGGGTTTGTTTGGCCTGGGGAGTTCAGCATCCTCTTGGCCTGGTGTTGTGTGGAGGTGGGGACTGCAAAATCCCGCTTGCAACGTCACGCTAGGGACATGTTGGCAATGCAGAAGCAAAGTAACGGCAAGGCGCTTCGTTCTCAGAGCTGGATGGCAGATCTGCAGTCCAGAAGTTAAAAGGAAAGGGGCAATGTGCATGCACCTAAGGACTGCAATCCGGCCCCTTCTGCCCATTCCCTCCAGCACTCAACAAGTTTGTAAGGATCAACCCACCCCCAGAAGCCAAGCTCCCTGCTTCTTGCAGAGCTGACGTCCCAGGGAGAGGCCTGGGGTTGGGGCAGGATGCTCTGCACTGCTGCTGAGCGTTTCCAAGGTGACTATCGCCCTGCCAGGCTCAGCTCCGCGCCGATTTCTTGTCTCAGAACACAGCAGCGGGGCCGCCCGCGCACCTGAGATGGCTCCGCTGCCCGGGATGCTTCCCCAAGTCTGATCGACAAAGTGTTTGGGTCAGATAAGAGTGACTCAGGTTGTCATGCACTTCAATAAATGTCTCTCTATAACAATCCTGCTCAGCAGCACTGAAAAAAATTCCTTTTTTTTTTTTCTCCTTCCTCCTCCAGCACTGCCCCAGGTAGGCAGAGGAGTGGTGAAATGTGAGCCCCAGGCCTGGGGGGGCTCTCAGCAGCTGTAAATGGGTGAGGAAGGCGCTGGGCTTGATTGTGTTATGGAGTGTAATGCCCTGCAGCCTCTGAGATGGCTCAGGTGTGGGGCAGAGGCTGTGGGCCCAGGGCTCTGTTCTCCCTTGGTCACAGATTTTTTCTCTGTAATCATTTCAGAATGAGAAAGCAGAGGAGAGGAAGGGAAATCAAATGAGGCTGAGGGTTGGTTGCCCTTTTCTTGCTAACTTCCCCCCTGCATGCTTCAAATTGTGAGCCCCCCAAAGCCTATGCCCAGTGCAGTGCCAAGCCAGCACCTGATCCACGCAGTGTTACACCCAGGGATGCCCCCGCAGCCCTCAGTCACTGTATGGTGTCACTTCACACTCACACGACTGCTGTGGGTGGGAGCCTGGAGCTGTGCAGAGCTGCCTCCCCCTGAGCTGCAGCAGAGCGAAAGGAACTTGCACAACATTTAACTTGTCTTTTCCATCCCGCTTCTCTGCAAGTTTCTGCGTCCTTTGGGTTGATAATGATGTATTGTTCCTAGCAAGGTGCAGTCTGCCCAGAAGGAACGGGTGCTGTGCTCAGGGTGGGTCTCTGAGATCTCTGAATTTATCCATCTGTCTCTTTGCATCTGTCTGTCCCCATTTTGGTGATTCACTCATTCCCAGGGCTGCACCGCCAGCCCCGTGCAACCCCACTGCAAGGGAGTAGCATTCCTCTGCCTGGATGGGGCTCGCTGTGGGGTGAGGAGGGGCTGGGATGCGCTGTGCTCCACCACCAAGCCTCCTTCCTGGGGGTTAATTCAGTCTTAATCTTGGGCTCAGAGAGTCACGGGTCGGCACTCCTCTGTGAGGGAGGACGAGATAATCTGCTTGTCTCCGAGTCCATCACACTGTCACAGCCCTTTCTGCCTGAGGAGAATTAGTGCAACACTATTAGGGATTACGTCCCCCACCGCCAACCCTGACCTCCTATAAATCTCTCAAGCTCCGCTGCCCGACTGATGTGCTGTGGGGAAGTTGTGCCAAATGCTAATAGCGCTGGATCGTAAATCCCTCCTCCTGCACTTAAGAGCCTGTCATTTCGGGTCCAACCCGGGCTGCAGTGAGTGTTGTAGTGGTGGTGGTTGATGTCAATACAGGTGGTGAGGGGATTCACTTGGCAGCATCCTTGGGTACCGGCAGCATCCCGTGGGAAAACCGTGGGGATGCAGCGTGCAGAGAAGAGCTTTGGGCTCCGGGGTAGAGCTGCAGTTCTGTCCTGTTGCTTGGTTCCAGCACCAGTGTGCTGCGTGCTGAAGGAGCAGATGGTCTGGAGGATGCTCTAAAAAAGAAGTGAGAAGTGAGGCTGAGGGGCAGGAGGAGGTGGCCCTGACCGGGTGCTGCTTTGTACGGGGCTGGAGCTGCATCTCTGCTGCAAGGAAACATTGTGGCACAGCACAGTGATCACTGCATCCGTCAGAGCTTCTCCTTCTCCCTCTGTGACATCCCTTTGCGAGCAGGTTTCAAAGACGGCGCTCTGCCTTTCCCCTTCTTTGGGAAGGTTTATATAAAACTTTAATTATAGTAGCACTGTTTAAAAGGGATCATTACACCTCATGAACAAACAGCAGTCAAAAGTGCTACACAACTCCTCTGTGAAATATCAGGGTGACAAAACATGGTGCTATCTGCAGTGTGTCAGCTCGTTTGGCGCTGTGTAACACCTCAATTTGTAAGGAAGATCGTGTGCCATGCCCTATGATAAATGTTTAAATGAGGCGTTCAAATGAGTCAGATGTTGAGGAAGGAACCGATTTATCCTGCTGCAGAACAACAGCCCCAGTGCACCTGCTAATAATCCTGCAGATGACAAAAGCCACTTTGTGAGTGAGCAACGCTCTGCTCCCGTGTAGCATAGGAGGGGATAAGGGAGATTGGAATGGATGTGTGTGCACCAGGCTTCAATTCCCATTTTGGCTGGCAGATGAGTGCTTCCAGGGAGTGGTTTTGAGTGGGCTCCCCAGTGCGTGTTCCCTCTCGTGCCCTCCTCTGGACCTGCTCCAGCAGCTCCGCATCCCTCCTGTCCTGGGGGCCCCAGGCCTGGGCACAGCACTGCAGGTGGGGCCTTCTAGGGGCAGAGCAGAGGGGGACAACCCCCTTTCTCTCCCCCAGCTTTGTCCCACTGCATCCTGTGCATTGTTGGGCTGGGACCCTCGGGCAGCAGGTTGCTATCTGGCATCACGATACCATCAGTGACAATTGAGGACAACGTGCAAATAGTTGCTGAGCACAGGGGAATAAATCTCCAGCATTAGGGGTGGATGTACAGTGCTGTAAAGCAAAGCACCAATATAACAGCCTACATAACGCCATTAGGCTGGGAGCGAGGCATTTGATATAGAACTAGAGATGGCATGAGCCAGCAGGTCCCTGCTTTATTTTTTTCCTTGCATTTAATACAACGTTCTGGATGCCGCTTTCTACGCTCCGTGTGTTTTATTGTTTTGCTCACCCTGAAAGAGGAACGGCAGGAGCTTTGATAAATGGATCGGAATGTTTGGCTGGCTGTCGCCGTGCTTCCCTTTGCTGTCTCACCGAGTGCATCGTGTCGGAGTGAACCTGGATGCGGTCCATGGAACATGGGGGCACAGGAGGGTGAGTGGTCGGGATGCGCAGGTGAAGTCAGCAGCACCAGCTCTCCTGCAGGGCCCCACCGAGCTCCGCTCGTGTGTTGTATGGTGCCCAGCCGGTGAGGCAGATGTTGGCTGGGAGCCTGTCCTGATGTCCCCGGTGGAGAGTTAATTCAATTAAAAATTTTGCAGATGAAAGGGAGCTGAAGGAGTGCAGGGGAACCTGGGCGGGGAGCAGAGCCAGAACGGGTAGCAGAAGGCATCCACAGCAGCATCTGCTTCCCCGGAAGCAGTGCGGAGCTCTGATTATCTCCCTTTGATGTCAGTGGCCAAGCCTGGATCCATCCAGGTTCACCAGCTCCATCTCCCCACAGAGCCGTGAGCCCCTGATTGGCTCTGATGGAAGGTGTGGGGCTGTGAGTGGGGCAGCCCAGGTCTGTCCCCAGCTTGGTGTGGGGAGATGGGGCAGGGAAGTGGTTCCAACAGGGCTTCACTTTGGGCTGGGCTTCCTGGTGTTACCATAATGCAAAACCAGAGATGAAGGAGCTGGGGATGCTCAGAGAATGGCAGAGCAAACCCAGTAAGAGCAAACTGGGGAAGGAGCTACCAACAGAGAAAGCAATTTTGAAAGACAAATGCAATCTGTGGATCTGAATATCCACAAGTGAAATAGGAGGAAAGATAAAAGGAGCAAAAAGTCGGGAAATCCAAGCAGCGCCGGTTCTACTTCAAAGGGAAAGGGAGCTGGCTTATAGATTTACTGCCAGTTGTGGTTGTGCCTGCACAGAGGACCGCCAGCATGGGAGAGAGCCGGGGATGCAAAGGAAAGGGAATTTTAAAAGCAGAATTTCAGACGTGTGTTTCCCCCTGGGTGAAATTACACAGAGAAATATTCTGGCAAAATACGAAAGGGACCGAGATGAAAGCGCAGCCCAGAATATACATTGCAAATGACATCTGTCCGGGAGGGACAGCGGAGCTGGCTCAGAAGCGAGGATGTACGTGGTCTGGGGGCCCAACAATGCCAGGTTTTTTGGAGGCTGGGGGGCAGAGCGGGCGTTACCTGCATGCAGGTACTGCAAGAGAGCTGATAACTCCCGTTAGACCCTTCAGCTCCTCTCGGCACTTTGATTCGAGAGCTATTGATTAGAGCTGGGCAAACCACACAAAAATGAGCCACAGATACTCATTTGAATCTGCAAGCTTAAGAGGATTTGTGGTGCTCAGAGCCGGAGCTGGCTGAAACAACGCGATGTTTTGAATTGAACTCTCCTGTTCAGAGTGCCTGGCATGGTGCTGGGAGCAAAGCCCTGGTGCTCCATCACCAGCCGGGATCCGCCTGCGTAGGAACTTGGAGTTTTCACCAGCTTCAGGGTGCAGAAAGGAAAGCTGAGGCTCTGGATGTGTCCCAGCAGAGAGGGTGTGGTACAGCAGTGGTGCTGGTTGAAGATGTGGTGGATCTGGACCACCCTTGGCCCATGGGTGGGATACTCAGCACAGGCTGCCTGGCTGTGTGCCATGGGGAGAGATCTGTGCACACAAAAGCCAGGAGGAGGTGGAGAATGGAAACAAAGGGAACCCAGCAGCTTCAGAAAGGTTGCTTTCGCTTGCGGCTTAAAGCGCTGGGCAATAATAATCAAGATTTATCGCTTGGCAATCACCATAGCAACATCAAAACACCAGTGGGAGCGAGATGCTCTCCTGCTCAGCCGGGAGGGAGGCAGCCCCGGTGCTTCCAGCCCGCACCCTGCAGTGCTGAACCGAACCCAGGAGAAGGCAGAGGCTGGGTGGGACCTCACAAAGGGAAGTTGGGTTAAAATGGTGAGGAAGGAGCAATTGCAGCCTCCCAGCTGCTGCTCGAGCCCTGCTTGGCTGCTGGTCCTTGCTGCAGAAATGTCAGGGACAGGCTGATGGCCGACTGCAAACAGAAGAAAACATCAGATTTTTGCAGTGACTTGAAACATCGCTGTCTATGGCTCCCACCAGTGATGCAGAGAACCCCAGGTCAGTCCCTGCACGCTGCCCTGTCACCGTATGATTCCGAATTAGGCAGTGCACCCTTGCTTTGGCCATGTCCCTCCTTGCATAGCTGCTGTCCATGGTAGATGTGCTCCATCCCAGCTCCTTGGCTGGCGTCTGAGTGCAGGAGCGTTGTCCTGGGGCTGAGACACACGAGAGGGGCTGGGAGGAGGCCGATGGCTTCTGGCAGTGCATAAAGGCTGGGTATTAGGGCCACGGTGTCCTCTCGTTCAGGCTGATGCCTCTGAAGCGAAGTCGGTGCACCAACTCCCGATTCACGCTGGTGTAACGCAGGAAGCAAACCTGGCCCTTTGTGCATCTCTATTGCGGTGAGGACAGGTGCTCTTGCTGGAGGGAGTATCTCTGTTGTGAGAGCTGCGGTGAGGAATTACAGCCTTGTATTTCAGCAGTGTGTACAGCAGAGCCGTCAGAACCAGGCAAACCTCTCAATCCATTTATCAAAGAGCTTTGCAGTTCAAGGTAGAGAGCATGAAAAGAGCAGAGAGGCGATCAGTTGCTAAAGCTTTTTAAATAAATAAGGAGATGGGGAAGGGGGTAGAAAGACAGAGGGAGAATTGTTCTTATGATTTACAGAGCTGGAGGGTAAGGGATGAAAGGGGAAATCTTGTGCAGAGTACATCACAAACCTGTGGCATGAGCCGCTGCAGGGCTGGAAGCTCTGGAGCCGCGTTTTCCAGTGGGAAAGTTACAAACTGACAGCTTCAGGATGTGCCCGCTCCCAGCGATCCTGAGCAGGGTTTGCCCCCACCCATCTCGGGGTGAGATGCTCACGGTGCCTTTGGTCCGCAGCCCCGAGCGGTTGGGTGAGGCTTTACCCTTTGGGAGGAGGAACTGAGCGCTGCTCCTCTTCCTGCAGCTCCGCCACCACGTTGCAGGGGCTGAACCAGTCTGTGGAGTTAGCACAATCCTTTATTTTACATTTGATATCTTGTTCAGATCAATATGGATTCCTCGAGCAATTCGGGGCCTTGTAGCCTCCTGATTAGCTGTCCCTTTATCCAGTTAGATTTTTCTTATCTAGAGTAATTGTTGTTCCAAAGTACATCTACGGCTGCAACATGACCTTACAGGCAAGGGTACGATAACGCGGTGCCGGAGTGATACAGTGCGGCGGGGCTGCAGAAATACGGCTCCCAGTGCTGATTGCCTGCGCTGCCCACCCTCCCGCAGCCCTCCCCCCTGCATTATCTCCCTGTAAATTGTTTATGAAAGCTTTTGTTGCCTTCCCAAGGTGAGACGGGGCAATCCGGAAGGCAAATATATAAATCTAAACCGCTTAAAGGCCCCCGCAGCCATGGGGAGGAGGAGGAGGGATTGTTTACTGCGGCCGCTTGCATATTTTAGTGGCCTGCAGTCTCCCTCCAGCATCTTTGTGCCTGATGCACTTTGATGGGAGTCGATACGAACCGGTGTGGCTTTAAGTCTATTTACGGACCTGGCGTCTTTGGTGAGTTGGTGCTAGATGCTCCAGCCTGAGATTAGTCAAATTGGAAATAAATTGCTTGTTAAATAAGAAACCTCTACAGATATGACAGTGATGAATGAGGGGAGATGGAGGGGATGCAGAGAGGTTGCTCCTTTCTTGAGACGCCAAGGAAAGTCTTGGTTTGCTCTTAGCTACACTGAGGCCAACTTTGTTGTCCATGTGGATCTGTGCCCTTCTCACCTCCCTGACCTCGGGCTCCAGACTGGGGAGCAATGGGTGTGAAGGCAAGATCTTTGGGCTGGGGGGCTTCCCACTTGTGTGCAGTGGTGCTGGGCTGCAGGGGTTCTCCTTGCTGCTCTTGGTGCTGGGTGACTGGCCCAAGGGCTGGGATACTTGCTTAGAGCCCTGGGACTGTGCTGATTTTGGGGCAGAAGCGCAATGTTCTGGGTCACTGGTGGCTACGCCTGCTGAGCTTGGTTCCCTTTCTCCTCCTTCCCTTCTGGTGGGCTCTTTCATTTCTCCTAATTGCTTCATGGAAGCAAATACAGGGCTGACAATAAAGGATAGATTTGTCGGGTCAGGCGCGACACCAGTCCCTCAACTGCCATCTGACACTGGCACAGGCTGTACTCTGAAAACAAACAGCTCTATTACATTCAGTGCATGCGTGAGCTGCTCTGGAGAGGCTGTCTCCATGGAGCACCTATCTGCTCCTCCTCTTTGTCTTCACTGGAAAAATAAGAGCAGTGCGTGTTTTTTTTTCCAGCGGGATACCCAACTGCAACTTACTGCCCTGCTGTAAAAATCAGATGGAGCTGCATCTGTGGAATAAACGACAAGAAACCAACCCCAGAGCTGAGATGCACTGCTGGAAGCAGCAGTGAGTGAAGCCAGGCAATCGTGTGCTGTCCCCAGCACCTGGCCTTTTGTTCCAGTGGTGGCATTGGAAAGGAGCAGCGTAGTGAAGTGGCTGAGGCTGAATTTGGCAAAAAGCTTTTGGCCAAGAGAAAAATGATCAAAAATGCCAAACGTTTCGGCATTTGCAATATAAAGGTGACCACACCTTGGCTCACCCATGGGGGAGGGTAGGAGGGCTGTGGATGGCACAAGGACAGTCCCACAGGTCAGGGGTTGCTGGGGGTCCCTTGTACCCACACTGTGCCAAGGCATGGCTCTGCGGGGTGCAGCATCCCAGGCACCGAGAGGCAGCGAGCACCTCGAGAAGTCACTGCTCTCTCTGCTTCCCGATTCGCCTCTCGCTTCCCCACGGTGCATCAATTGCCCGGAGAATCAGGAGAACATTGATTTTAGCTCTGTGCCGCTTTAGGCCTTTTTCCACTTGGCCAACAGCGATTTCCCAGCCGGACTCACGGAGGGAAGAGGCAGTGAGGCCGCGGGGCCATGAGGGGGAGCTCCGCGCCCGGCTGTGTGCGGGTGCGGCGGGCGCGGGGTGCGGTGACACCCGGAGAGCCCTCCACCGCGTTTCCCTTCCACGCTGGGGCTGCGGTGTTCGTGTTTTGCCCCTAGAGCACCCGCAGCATCGCTACGTTTGTGCTCGGCATCCTCATCCTCACCTGGCGGGGCAGTGCTGTGCCCATCACAGCGCGTGTCCCCGTGCTTGCTGATGCTCTCCGTGCGATGCTGCTTCTCTGTAGGACAATCTCATAGGGGAAAAAAAAAAAAAAAAAAGGCAAATTCCTTCCCATGTCTGCAATTATTTTATTATGCAGCACTAATGAAACATACACTTGAAGGCCTGAAAAAAAAAAAAAAAGAAGGCCTATGGTAAAGAGTTACTTAATGGAATAAATCACTGTAAATTAAGCAATTATCCCCTTGATTTTTTTTTTTTTTCTTTAAGATGCCAGCTGGCTAAAGGTGCTTCAGCTGTGTGTGTAAGGGCAGGGATGTGGATGGCACAGCATGTGGTGACAGTGTGCTGGTGGTGGAGGTGTCACTGCCAAGCAGCGCTGACGGCGCGTGGAAGATGCGTCCTCTTTCCCTTCTGCAAGGAATTCAGGGCCTGGGAATGAAGCTGTTAAAGGGGCTGGGGTGAGCTTGCATGAAGAGCTCCATTACTCTAGGAGCTGGGCAGAAAAGATGTGCAAGCACCCAGCCAGAAAAGCATGTGCTTCAGCAAGCAGAGGCAGAAGTGATGGGATCGAACGACAGAGGTAGCGTGGCTCCACTGCGCTGGAAAAGGGCGATGCTCTGAGAAAGATGATGGGAGCTAGCTGATGGGACACCAGTCAAAGCCAGCTTCCCAAGGCAGCCTTCACCTAACACAATTTACACGGGGAGCCTTTGGAGCTCACCCAAAGTCAGAGCCTTCCCTTCCTAGCAGCACTGCCAGGCGGTGAGAAACGAGCAGAAGCACTGAGCTCTTCGGGGTGGAAATCAGGGCTGTGATTTAGGCAAAGGCTGTCTTTCGGTCCTGGTAACTGGGCTTTATGAGCAGCCAGAGGCTGGCCCTGGGCCTGCAGGGCTTGTGCTCACCTGCCTGGTGGTTGTGCGGAGTGCTGGCTGTGTTTGCACCAGATACCTGGCGAGAAGGGGGTGATAAAGCTTGGCTAATACATCCGTATCAGCTTTACAGTCTGCTGAGCCTTCCTGGGCCCTTCACACTCTCTGGTTGCATAACAGATCTGGTTTTATATAGGAAAACCAAACTGTTTTTGCAACTTTCCCGTGTGATCATGCAGTGCTGCCCTTGCTGGATGGCTGAGGGCATCTGCCCACCTCATTCCCGCTCAGTAACTCATTCTGTTCCCAATAACCTGGTGTTCCCATCCCTTTGGCACCATCCCCACTCTCCCACCAGCCTCATCCCGCACCGGTTCCACCGTTCTCTGCCTTATTTGTTAAATATCCTGTAATTATATAGAAATAAAAGGCTCCCACAGATTAGTGGGTAATTATACTTAATAGGAACAAAATGAATATTCCTGGTTAACCGTTTGGGTTTGGGAGGCAGATGGCACACAACCCCATGTTTACCTTAATGACGGCGTGGTAATTAACCGGTTGCTCTCTGGTTGAGCTCCGCACCAGGATGCTGCTGGGCCGGCTGCTGCCTGGTGCTGGATGAATGGGCGCTGTGATGGAGACACCTGTCTGTCTGTCCATCCGTCACCATTATCAGCTGTGGTGCTAATTTCAGGGTGATTTCCCAGCGTGTTTTCAGGTGTTGTTTTATTTTATTTAGTTTTAACTGAGGAGAATCCCTCTTCCCTCGGGAGGTGTTCTCTGCCTGCTAATCTTGCAGCCTGGCTGCAGGTGTGCGTAGATACACCCACACAAGCACACAGCCTTGTGATCTTTTTCTATCCCTCCTCTTCGCATTCAGGATCAGGAGCAAACAAATCCCATTGCTCTTTGAGAATTAAGCCGCGTCGCGGCTCTCAAACCGTGCCCAGCCCTTTCAAAGGCTGCTGGAAACTTTCAGCAGAGTGTTTCCAAGGCTGTGGAAGCAGGTGAACCCTGCTTGTGCCAGAGCTGCTGTGCTGGCGTCCCTTCCCTGCTGAACTGTGCTATGCTGTGGGTGCCATCCCACTATCCCTAGGCTTGGGGGCAGCTGGTGACCCACCATGTGCCATGCTTGCAGGGATGGATTGCAGCTACCTGGGGACTGGTCCCAGCACCTCTGAGCATGCCGTAGAAGAGGAAAGGAGAGATTAAGGCACCATAAGTCCCACTAACATGACACCCACAAGTCATTCCCAAGGGCCATCGCAACCTCATTTTGCTACAGTAAATAAATTTGGCATTACCTATTCCGGAAATGCACGCGACTAGTCAATTGGAAAAGGCGTCTGCTGATGGCAGCATGACAAGCAATATCCATAACTGCTCGTAATCTTGCACAGACATTCAATTGCTCCAATCCAGCTCCACTGAAGATGAAGAGGCTCCTATTATCTTGAGATCCTTCTGCCACCGATATTGCAAACTGATGCTGACACATGGCCCGGGCATGCTCAGAGCAACGTGCTTATTAAAACACGTATTTTGTCATCGCTGGCAATACAATGGAACCAGGGCAGAGGAATGGTTGATACATGGGCCTGCAGTGACAAGATGGATGGACCTCCAGCTCGAGGCAGGACATGGATGAGTGGGTTGGGACACTCATGATGTTGGGTTTTCCCCTCCCAGGAGCGATCAGGGTGGTGGGATGTAATAGGGGTTGTGCTCAGGGCCCCGCACTGCACGGCTGCATCGCCCCAGGATGGGGAATCTTCTTGCAGGCACCTGGTAAAGATTTATTGCTGCTCTTTGAAGCCTGTTTGAATGCGGGCTCTATGATGTGTTCAAACACTATTAATAAATACAACAGCAGCCACAGGGAGAGCTTGGTGTTTGCTGTAAATTCTGCATCTAAACAGAGACATCATTTTGTTTTCTACAGTTTAACACCATTCATAATTTCGTGTTTTAACAGATCTCCCCCAGGGCTCCGGGATGCCGTCTTTATTTTTGGTTATTCCCAGTTACCGCTGTGCCTCCTAAGAGCCGGCTCCCGGTTAAACACATGCACACCCCACTTGTCGGAGCCAAAGGAGCTGTCAGGACACACCGCGTCGGCTCCCAGCCCCGTATCCTTAACAAGACCTTTGCAGCCCGGTGCTGCCGTGAATTCACTGGTGCCTGCGCCGAGGCCTGCCCACCTGATGTATAATTTATCACACGGCTGTTGCTGCGCTGCTTTTCTTCTCCTTGGAGAGGCTTGGCAAAACACCGCTCTCTCTGGCTGCTGAATCCCTCCGTGTCCTTTTGGGTTTAAACATGAGGAATTTTCTCTCCGCGCTCGCTGCCGGTTCACCCTGCAGCAGCGTGTGCTGACCTCCCGCTTTGGGGTGCTCCTCCGGGGAGGGGTTCCCACTCTATTATCATCCCTTATCATCTCTTCATTTAATGTAATTAGACCTGAGGGGGCCCCGAGCTCCTCCCAGCAGGGAGAGGTGAGGACACTGCGTGGTTTGATGCTCTGGTTCAGGATGTGCATGGCCAGGGCTGCATTCTGCAGGTGGGGTGGGGTACGCAGCCCCCCCAGGCAGCAAGGATGCTGCTGCAGGGCTGAAGGCTTTTGCTCCTGCTGTGCTTGGGGCTGGAACCCGACTCCTGGTCAGGCAGGTCCATTAGTGGGGATGGGGGGAAGTCGGGAGTGAGCCCCTAGCCCTGCAGCTCTGGGGCTTGCACGTGTGGAACGGGAGGTTGAGCCACGTAATGAATTTAGATTCAATTTGCAAGTGAAAAAAGATCGTTTTCTTTTGTAGCTTACGCTGCAGCCCAAATGTCTAAGCTTCTAGGGTTTAAGTCTAATTAACTGCATTTCACAGCTTATTTAAAGAAAAGAATGGAGGCATTAAAATTGTAAAATCTAATTTTTAAGTAAATCTTTCAGCACAAAATTAATGTCGCAGTCTCCCAGCCGTCTTGGCAATATATCTCTTGTCTTCAAATTTCAAAATGAGCTTTTGCAAACATGAAATTATTCATTAGACCGTCTGGTAAAAGGATAAATAAGTGTCTCTTCACATCCAAGATCTCCTGTTTTTTCCATTTAGCCCAAGATTGGCTCTTCCAGCCCAACGAGAGGTGGCTGTGGGGTCCTGCAGTGCAGTGGCTGAGGGAGGGGGTGGGGGGCAGCTCCAGCTCTCAGCTTTTGAGGGAGCTCAGCATCTCTCGCTGAGCACTGGAGGGGAAATGTAGGGCTCGTGAGGTCCCTAAGGAGGTTTTATAAAAGCAAAGATTGACAAAGAAGAATGATACAAAATGAGCCCAAGAAAAATCTTGGAGACCTTTTGGCTTGCAGCCATTACAAAAGGGCAATCGGAGCCCGCGGTGCAATTAGGAGGGAGCTGGGAGCAGGCATGGCCCCAGCTCTCCTGCCCAAAGGATGCTGCTTGCAGCCAGTGCCTGTGGGCCTGGATCCAGGGGTCAGGGGTGCAGGCACCGAGCTTCTGCCCCCCACCTTGCACATGTACTCCTAATTCTGCCCTAAATAAAAATGAATAGATTTTGGGGAAGCACAAAAAAAATCCATATTTTAATAGCTTCATTCTCATATCACTTCTTAAAGGCCCCAGAAATGTGTCTTTTACTTGATTAAAGCCAAATAATAATCGTAGGAGTGACACACTCAATACTAATTGCAGAACTACTTTCGTGGGTGATTTCTCCAAACCTGATGCTTTGACCTTGAGTGGCTTCAGCTCCTTTGCAGTGAGCTTTAAAGCCACGGGGTGCAGGAGCACAGCTCCTTGCGTGGTTTTCTCTCTGGACTTTTGCTCAGCTCCTGAGAAGATCTGGCCTCTCTGCATTTGGTGGAGGGCACCTGCATGTGCTCAGGGCTTGCAGTGTGCAACAGGTGTGTGCTCAGCGCTGTGCTTGCTGAGAGCATCCCTGCATCATGCAGAGATCTGGGGCTTTGTTTCCCAACAAACCAACCCCAACCCACAATACTGGAGAGGCGGTTCAACTGTACACCAGAAACAACCCAGGAGTGTTTCAACTTGCACAAAACGCTTTGTTCAACCCTTCTGTGGGAGGGAGGGAGGAACACCTTGGAGAGACGTGTGCCAGGAATCAAAGAGTGTCTGGCTGGCTGGGGAGCTGCGTGGAGCTGGGACATGTTCCGGCCACTGCGTGCATTATTGGTGCCCGTGGATCTCCCCTCCCCAGGGGAAGGGAAAGGCAGAGGCAGAGCCCCGGGTCAGCAGGAGAGGCGGATCCGCTGCTGTGCAGATGTGCCGCTACCCGAAAACACCTTAATTAACAGTGGGAGCCAGAATGCAGGAGAGGAGTAATTAACAATTAGGGATGTACAGAAAAATGGTGCTCATTAGCGCACCTTGCGTGAGGGCAGCAGGTGGCAATGCGGGTCCCCCACCCCAGCGGAGGCTGCAGCTTCCCCTGTGGATCCAATGGGAAAATGGGGTCTGAATCCCAGTGGGTTTAGTAACACAGCCCCCTCCCGCTCTGTGGGGCTGTCTGCAGTGGGGAAGGTGGAGCTGGGGGCTGTGCTCTGCACAATGGAGCTGAGGGGCTGCAGCTCCTGCCTGCCCCGGGTTCCCCATCATCCGGCAAGCAGGCAGCACCCACCAACGATGCCGTGACAGAGATTTTGATAGGATAATTGTGTAACTTCTGTCTAAACCTTTTGAAAAGCCCGTTTAGAGCTCTAGATTATCACCTGGTAATTGAATAAATTAGATTTGTAAGAACAACCTCTGAAGCAAGCGCATCCCCCCGCTCGCTGCGCCGACAACTTCGTGTTGTGGACCTGCACCATGGAGCTGCCTCATTGGCTCTGTGGGCATTGGAGGGTAATAACAAACCATGGGGGGGATGCCTTCAACCCCCACAATGCACCCAGCCCTGGAGCACGTTCCAGAGGAGCCCTCAGAGGCATGAAGCCCTCTCTGCGTCCTTCAGTTCTGCTCTCTGTGCACACAGCTCTGTGCCTTTGGCATGGTGGTGCAATGGGGAACCCTTGCATTTCCCCAGCTCGGATGCTGGCACAGGCTGTCAATGGAGGTGGTGGAGTCAATGTCCCTGGAGGTGTTCAAGAAACGTTTAGAAGTTGTACTGAGGGATGTGGTTTAGTGGGGAAATACTGGTGGTAGGTGGATGGTTGGACTGGATGACCTTCGAGGTCTTGTCCAACCTTGGTGAGTCTATGAACTAGGCACGGCTTGGGCACAGGGTTATCTGGGAGATAACCTGCTGCTGCATTTCTCAGTCTTCTTCCAACATGAGAAAGAACGAGGGAAAAAAAAAAAAAGAAAAAAAAAGGAAAAACAGCCCCGAAACAGAATTACTAGAAAATGACTTTGACTAAGTGGTACATTTCATTTTAATTTTAACTTTGCACAATATCATGCAAATGAAAAATGAAGGACGGCTGAAATCTCATTTCCAGGCGGAGAAGTAGAGTTCATCCGCGGAGCTGCACTCTCCACAGGCGCTGAGCTTTGGGAAGCACTCCTTGCCCCTAGGGAAGGCTGCAGGGCTGGTCCATCAGGCAGTGGGGTCAGGGCTGACCCTACCCCACATAACCTTGTTTTTTACTCCATCTGATGTCTGCGGGACAGCAGCGCACTCCTTCTCCAAGCTCTCACCTTTGAGTGGGGCCAAATCCTGCCAGGACAAGGAACGGAGCACGCAGTGCTGCTCGGTCCTTGTGGTGCTGCTATTTTTTGAGTCATTCTGAATGACAATGCGTGTTTGTGGGCTCTCTATTCCTGACAATCACACTGTGCTAAATCAGTCCATGGCAATCAATGCTTTTCTAATGAATTTTGAATTCCTAATGTCAGGACATAGCATTGCCTGTTTATTTTCTCTCTGCCCTTGTCTTATTCCTCCGCATTATTCCTGTAAGCTGCATAAAATACATTAGATATATATATATTTTTCCCTCTCTCCCCTCTGCAGACCTCATTGGAAAAGTTAATGGTGTGTTTCTGGAGTAATTAGAATGATTTAAATGGCCTGGTAACAAAGTTCCTCTGCAGAGGAAGCCACTTCTCACTCTCTGTGTCTGTCATATCTCTGCTAGAAGAATAAGTGGAGAAACAAAGTGATAGGAAATGGAGGGGAACAGACCCCCAGCGAGGAGATCTGGGTTGGGACTGTGCGGGAATTAATTACTGATGGCAGGCGGTTCTGCAGGGTTTGCTTTTATGTGCAGAAATCAATTAGAGCAAGCGCATGGCTGCCGCAAGGCTGTGCTGGCGTGATCCCTCCGGAAGATTCCACCACCTTTGCTTCAAGCAAAGTGAGACGATGCCACCCAAACCAGCATGGCTCCGCCTTCCCAACATCTGCACTTCGGTCCTCAGCGATGGGTTCGCCAACCAACTGCTCCCATGGTCCTGGACCAATGATGCTGCCCATGGGCGCCAGCAATGAGAATCCTGGTGGGGCTCAGGGGTCACCATCCCAATGCCAAACCTTCCCCCACAGCCCCGTGTAGGGATGCAGGGACGGAGCGTGCCTTTGGAGTCTCCTCTTGTCTTCCCAACAGAGCCTTAGAAATTAAGAATCAATCCGATTATTCAAGCCCATAAACAACATCATAAAAATAACATCAATTTGCACAGAAAGGCGCTGCATTAATGTGCTGAAATAATGATGCACTTTTACAACATAAATTTACAATCAATCTTGCTTTTAACACCGTGAAACAACAGTTGGAGGAGGATCAATCCTTAGCATGAATTAGATGGCTTGAGTCAGAGATGCTCCGGGGGTTATTTTTGGAAGCTTTTACCAACAGCTCCTGCTAACACGTTCGTTGGGTCTGCGTGTGATGGGCACATCCAGCAGCACCCAGGAAAAGGGCTCTAATTTTAGGCCACACAGGAGGTCACAGCAACGTCTGCCTGTGCACTTTGCTCTCCCTCGACGCATTGGTGGGGAATAATGTGTGGTATTGGAAGCGAAATAAGCTGACATATGCAGCTACAGCAAACAGGCTGGGCTGTTGGCTGGCAACCTGTCCATGCACAGGTTCACTCCTGCAGATTTCTATCGCCATCTGGGGCCATCAGGTGAAGGCAGAGCTTCTGCAGGACTGGGACAGAGCAAGTCCCAGAGCTGCCCCAGCCTGGGAGCCATATGTCTGAGGGAAGGGCAATTGCCCAGATAAAAACAGATAAGTGCAGCTCCCAGCCTCAGCCATGCCAAGAAGCTCCTGTCTCGCACTCCCGGTTCCCCTCTGTGCTGGAAAATTCACTGTGGGAACACGCAGCTCCTCCTGGGGTCACGCTGGCTTTGTTACTGCCGGAGACAACAGCTTGCTTCCAAGATCTGCATCGTGCTGATTTAATTTTTCTGAGTACCTATAAATCTGCTGTCTTCATGCGGTGCCAAGGCGAGGTGTGCGCGTGTGCTGTGCACTTCCCGAGCGTGGGCTGCACCGGGAAAGGCTGGGGTTGCAGAAGGCATCTGTATCCTCAGGAATAAATCCTACAGAAAAAGAGCATCGTGCTTCCTTTGGGCTTGGCTGGGCTGGCACAGCGTTGGCTCCCATGTGCTTGCACATCTCGCTGGTGCCATGGGGTGTGGGGTTTCTCAGAAAGGGGCACAGAGCATCCCCCCATGTTATCACCGCTGTGCCAGCAGCTCTGCTGGTGCCACTGCCCCTTCTTCTTGCTTCCAGCTGGGGTGTCCATGTCCCCTACCCCACCACAGCCCTTTCCATTGACAGGCCAGACCTGCTGCTCTCAAGCATCCCCAGCCCTCTCAGGAGAGCTTTTTAGCTCGCGGAGTTTCTATTTTTATTTTTATTTTTCTTGTAAATGGGCACCAGGATGAAATCTATGCTTATGGAAAGATTGATTAGTTAACCAACTCAATTATATCTTTAGCCGAGAGCTATATTAAGTAATGCAGCAAAATTATTGCTCTGTGCAGATCCATTTTGTTAAACAGCTGTTCGCAGGGCCCAAGAGGGAGGAGATGGAGGTTAGGAATGCTCTGGCAGACCTGGAGACAGCGCACCCCTGTTCCTCCTTTTGGGGAGCCCTCTTTGCTCCCACGTGCAATAGGGCTGGAGTCCACCATCACCCACTGGCGCAGATCCCGATGTGATGACATGGAGCTGGGGGTGGCTCCTGCTTTTCTCCATTGTAGCCAGGGCAGAGCTCACCCCATGGGGCTGCAATATCCTGGCTTGTGCTCCCTCCCCTCTGTCTAAGAGCTCCCTATGTGCTGGGATCCCCTCTGGCAGTGTGGGGTTGTCCCTGGGTGTCCCCATCAGTGCTAGGTCTGGGCATGGCACCACCGGCCCCACGCTCTGCTGTGCTCAGGCCATTTGCTGTTGTATTTTACAGCGGGCTCAAGTCAGCACTTCATAAATATTGAATTGTGAAATATTTACATACTCTGTGTCCTGGGTTTATAAATAGCAGAGATGGGCAGCGCTCCCTGCGTTGTGCTCGTAGATAAATCCCCGTGCAGTGCCCGGCTGTGGGGCTGTCCCTGCATTTCGGAGGGGTGACACAGTGCCCTCCATCCCTCTGCCTGGTCGCTGTTAAAACATTAATATCTTCCAGGGAGCTCCAGCAGCTCCAGTGGGTTTCTCTGCATAATTAAAACGAAGCTGCACTCATCTCATTCGAAGTGTCTTTTAGGAATACAATTAGCTTCCACACTGCTTTTGTACTTTCTAAACCTTTTAATTTAGTCATACAAGGACAAGGGTGTTATTGCCAGGAACAGGTATGTACTAATGCAAAAGGATCTGGGTCAGACTTGGTTGTAATTAAAATTGTATGCCCTATGTTTAAGTGCTTTTCTGCATATTACATTTGCCTTTATGTGTGATTGCAAATGCCATCGCACAGAGAGGGGAAAGGGCTGCTTGTTCAGCTGCACGGACCTTTCTGTGCAAGGCTGGGAGAAGCCTCTCTATTGCTGTACTGTGGGAAGTGTAAGAGCTGCAGCCTTCCAGTGGCAACAGGTTGTCAGTCAGTGACAGAGGAACTCAGCTTGCATCCCTAACTCCTTCCAAGAGCCTCCTGCAGAACCACGTACTTCCAGCTGCAGGATTTTGGCAGAGGGTCACGTGGTGATGTGGTCCTCTGGATCAGCAGCAGTCATGGTGCATCCCCATGAGACTGAGTGCACGTGGGGGAAACCTGGCTGTGTGGAAGAGCCCTAAGCATGGGTGCAGCTTGGCTCCGGGGGCCTACATCACCTCCAGAGAGGTGAAGGTACCCTAACCAGGGCACTGTAGATGTGCATTTCATCTGGCGAGCTGGCACTGCTGCCCAGAGAGCTGTGGGTGCCCATCCCTGCAAGCACGCAAGGTCAGGTGGGATGGGGCCCTGGGCAGCCTGAGCTGGTGTGGGGCAGCCCTGCCCATGGCCAGGGGGTGGCACTGGGTGGGCTTTGAGGCCCCCTCCAACCTGAGCCATTCTGTGATTGTATCCATTTCTCCCTTTGAGAAACCTGTGCACTGACAAGCAGCCACCTCGGCGCCTTGCCATTGGTGATGTCCTCTTGCCCCAGCAAAAGATGTGGAAGAGGTCAGCCCATCTGAAGAGCAGGTACCATTTGTGTGGCAAAAGTCCCTTTGAGGTGGTTACTGCTTATTTGTGTGTTCCTGCCTGTAACTCAATAAAAGGGAGCCCTTCTGCACAAAGCCATGGGGTCACTCATTAAAGGTCTGCCCGGCAATCTGAGCAGCCTCGTAAAAGTGCCCTGTGTATGATTATGATCCACCGAGCTCAGGTGAAATAATGAGTTTTCATTGCCGCACAATAAAGTTTATGGAAGTGATAAAAAAAAAAACAAAGCTGTGTACGGATACAAGCAGGCACCTGCAGAAGCGGAGCAGAGGGGCAGGGGGAGGGAGCTCCGCCTAGCACTTGGCAGAAGAGTAATTATGGGATGGTTGTAATGGCATTGCCGAGGGGACGTAGTGGCAGGTGGGAGGGCTTGGCTGGAGAAGCGTGGAGGTGCTGGGAGCTGCAGAGATGGCCATGTATCGAGAGAGAGAGTCTATGAATTAAATACCAAAAACACCACCCCATTACAGCTTCACACAGGGGTCACTTGTTTTATTGACTGTGTCACAATTCAATCCATTTCCAGCCTGACATTTCTGGTCCTTCCTCCCTCTCAAAGCTTTTCTTTACACAGCAGCTCTGTTCCCCAAAGGGTTGGTGGTTTTTTCTTTCTTTCTTTCTTTTTTTTTTTTCTCACTGCAATTCAAAACCTCTGGAGGATTTGTGTTTTCGCTCAATCTGAGCTGGGGCTGCAGGTAGAGGCTGGCATCGGTGGCAAAACCATGGGGACATGCGCCACGGGGCATCCTGCTGTTGCACCCCATCTGCGCCTCTCACGCGGAGCCTCATGCAATTTTATATTCCATTTCCCTTCTCGCAGGTGACAAAACTGAATTATAAACATTGCCTCTATGATTTCTAATGAAATCACCTCCTGGTGTTTGGTTGAGAGCAAATGTTGCAGCACCACAGGGAGTGCAGGAGAGAGGGTGGGATCATCCAGGGCCCAGAGCAGTGGGTTGTGCTGGGGCACTGGGTGCTGGCACCCGCTGTCTGCTGCTGGCCCCTGCTGCAAGCCACCCCACGATGGGTTCTTGTCTTATCCTGCCCATTCACATCAGCAGCTCTCCAGGACATCCTCCATTTCTCTCCCCATCGCCATGCAATGCCTAGCGCAGATGCTGGTGAGAGCCTTTAGGCTCCAGCACCAATGATAACAACAAGTAACTAAGTTTGATACATATCTCCATCTTCTGGAGATGAAGAAAGTCTGGTGATGACAGTTTGGAATGGAAAAAATCTTTCAAATTAAATTATGCCTGGGCTTGGGTAAATGAGACTTGTTCTCTTGGGACATGGCTGCGGCGTGCCTCAACTCAACACGGGAGCCCCGAGCTATGGGATGCGGGTGAACAGCACGGACCTGAACAGAGCTGGGATGGGGAGAGATGGGAGTGGAAGGGGTGGAAATGGGCACCCTGCTTTCAGCCTTGCGCCGCCTCCTGCTCCTCCAAGAGAAATGTTCGCTGCCGTACAGCGTTGCAAAGTTCACTATTAAATATTTAATTCGCACTTAACAACTCAATACATTCGGCGCTATCAAAGGGTCCGGGGCTTGCTCCCAGCCTGCTCTGATTAACAAAGTACCTGGCCAGCAAAGATCTGCTGATCCAGTCACCCAGGGCTTTGTTACACGCTGTTCAGTGCCGGTGGAGAGGCAGCATTAACTAGGAAGCATCGATTTCAGCATTAGCCGGCTTTTACATTCGAAAGCAGACAATGCAAGGACCTTCAATTATCTTCAAAGCAACTGAAGGGAAGGAAATTGGTCTTAGATGTGGTAAATAGACTCCACAAACTCTACTGAAGCATGCAAAGATGCACACAAGGGAATTACAGATCCTTGCATAACGGTTTGGAGTTTATTCAAAAATGTGATTGAAATTCTATGGATTTCATATTAGCCCTTTATTTTTTATTTTTTGGTGGTGATCTGATCCAGGGCTTTGTTAATCTGATTGGGATTATTATTGTAAGAAGAGCTCCTAACTTGCCTTTTCATAAGGGGCTTCCTCTGCTCGGGAGCACTGGAAAGAGGTTCCCACAAACCCATTTGCCGTTCAGACTCATCCTATGAGTTACCATCACCCGGAGCTCCCACGTTGTTGTCCCATATGGGTCAGCACCGCCGTGCTTTGCAAGGCCTTGCACCAGCCCGGGTGCTGCAGGAGCCGAACTCCACCGTAGCAGGAATGGGGCCAAGGACAATTCATTAGAAAAACTCAAGCAAAATGATAATGGAACTTCTTCCAGCAGCACTCACACTTCCTGGAGCCTGATGTTAACGGTGTCAGTTGGGGCTGTGTTTTTTTTTTTTTTTATTTTCCTTTTTTTTTCTTTCTTTCTGATATCCTATTATATTATATTCTGATATCCTATTAATTACCCGCGTATGTTGGACCAGATTTTCCCAAGAGCATCCGAGCAGCAAGAGAGCGTTTTCTAAGACTCCTGAATAACCTGTCTTTCACTGCAGGTGCTGAGCACACAAAAAACTTGGCACACAAAAAACTTGGCCCTGAATTCTCCTGAGGTGCATGGCCAGGGGCTGCTGGGTGCTATAGGTGCTCCTGTAGGGTGCCACAGCCCCGAGCACCTGGCCTCGATGCATATATATATATACGGAACCTGGCTACACCCATGGCAGTCACTCATAGCTTCACACTGGGGAAAGAGCTTATTAAAGCTTATCAAGGCTGTACCACTCCTTGCTACCGTACATGCTCTCCCTCTATGCAAGGGAGGAAATACCAGTAGGAAAATGATTTTGCTATTGTGCAAAGGCTTAAATACGGAAATCCTGTAATAAATGTGTGTGTGTGTTTTTTTTTTTCAAGCCCCAGTGGTTTCCCCAGCCCCGAAGGTTGTATCGAGCAAATACAGCAGATCTCTCAGACAAGGATTATTGACTGGGAGTCACATACCGTGTAAACAGGGGTGGCAGTTTTGATCTACAGCTCGTCCGTGTCAATACTCTAATTGATCCAAGCGGAGGGAGCTTAGAGCCCAGGAGGAAATCAGTCCTGGCATGCAGGCACAGAGGGAGGCACCAGGCTGGCTCCACAACTGAAGATGCATGGGGACATGAGTGGGGACATGGGTGCTCACGGCATGGGGATATGGGGACATGGGGGCCATGCAACCACACTGGCCAAACAAGGGGCGAAGGCAGCACTTTCCAGTTGAACAGGATTTATGTGCATCTGCATTGCATGCTAGGCTGGGCTTGTTCTCTGATTGCTTAGCAACACCGAAGGGCGAGCAGCCAGAGGGGGACTGGAGAGGTGACTCTGTCCTGCAGCCAGCGGGAACCTCTCCTCCTGGGGTGCGAAGTGTGGGCTGCTGCAGGGCAATTGCATGGTGCTGTCTCTCCCAGTTTGGGAGTCCCCATTGAGCAAAGGTGCATAGAATCCATGCGTATGCTCAGTGTGGTTGTGCCTTGCTCTCCGCCACAGGTGCAAGCAAACCACTTGCGCTACTGCCAGCACGGATGGGCAATTCTGTGAGCCTAGCCCAGCCCATCAAGGAAACTTTCCTAGAAGCCACTCATCTCATTTGTTATTTTATAGGAGCAGAATGAATCTCTCAGAGTGTGAGTCAGATGGCGACATTGAGATAGGCACCAATGGGATAAATACAGCCACTCTGACAAGAGAAATTCAGCATTGTCGCTTTCAGAAAGAGATCTGAGCGAGAGAGATGTCTGTGTGTGCAGCATGGACAGAAAGAGAGTGTGATTTGTGTTGGAGAGAGGGGAGGGAGACGGATGCAGATTCACATTTCATGCAGTATGAAATCACTCTTACATTTTGATTAAATGCAGAGCTCCTTTAAAACGAAAAAGCCAAAATATAACCTGCAGACATTTGGTCATGACACAGGAGATCTGAAAGCCTTGCTGAATGCTTTATTGCCTCCTCCTACCACCATCGCTGTGCAATAGAATGAGGGAGAGAAGGGGCTGAGGGTGGGGAGGGGGAGGTGCAGGGGGTGGGTGGCCTCAAGGAGACCCCCATGTCACTGCACCCCATGAGCTGGTGGGATGCAGGTGGATGGGGATGCACCAGGAAGTGCTATGGGTGCGTCCCCAGTGGGGTGTAGGGACCACACTGCTGTGTGAGGAGCACTCATGGAGCTGGCCCGAAGATTCCCAAAGCAGCACCATGCGGTTAGCGCTGGCGTTATGTCAGCCAGCTTAATAGGGACGAGCTCACTCCCACCATAAGAGGACAGGTCTGTTAATTAGCACAGAGCACAGTACCGCATGGCACAGTCACTGCAGTTAGCAAATGTATCTATTTAGGGAGAGAAGTGCACGCGGGGACCAACATGCAGTGCTCCCAGCTGAGAGCATCATGTCTCCAGAGGAGCTCTGGGCAGCAGGGGGCATCTCTGCAAAATATTTCATATTTTTACCCCCAAATCATCCTCCTCCACTCTGTAATTGCTCTTCTCTCAAAGTCCGTTGTTTGGTAATTAAATCAAGCAGCACAAGTACAGAAGCACCTAGCGAGAGCCTATCTGGCACACTATCAAAAACACGGAGCTGCCAATCATTTGGTTTTCACGCACAGTTTCAGGCACTGCTCGGCGCTGATGGTGAGCAGATTGTTTCAGCTCTCTGGTTTCTGCTCCCTCACCCGCTGCCCATTGCTCAGAGTGGGAAGGGGGCATGGTGGGGAAGCTTGGACAGCCATGGATGGGAGCTCTGATGTGTTTCTATTTGAGGGAGCATCTGAGCGTGGAGCCCAGTGACAGGACCGAGGTTCCCGTGCTGGTGCTGGGTGCCCACGGGTCACGGAGCTGGCAGGGGTTGTGCTCTGCTTGCCTGGGATATCCTCCAAGCACCGTGCAGTCAGAGGGAATTTTCAGCCTGAGTGGTGATTTGGCTTTGTCCTGCAGGCAGCAGAAGGTTCTGTGCAGTGCTGAGGGACTCCAGCAGCTTGGGCAGGGATTGTGTCCTTAGGAGAGGTAGCACCCGTGTGGCTGTGCTGGTGGGTGGGCGCCGGAGCCAGTGCAGGTCCTGGCACACCTGCGGGCAGGCACAGAACCCCCCCATCACCCCTGCCCGGAACTGCAGCCACCAGCACAGACCCCATGGCAGGTGATTTTGGGTACGCTCAAAGGCTGTCACGTTGGATCAACAGCTTGCCTTTTTTTTGGAGCAAGACCCATTGGAGATGTCTCCCATACCCTGCAAAGGAAAATCTGTGCAGAACCCAACTTCCCAAGCACCGCGTTCCGCTCTGCCCCACAGGCGGGGGGCAGAAAGCAGGCAGCATGCTGGGGGCAGGGCTTTGGGAGCACAAGGGGAAGAGGCCCATGTGGCGTGAGGATGCCAAACCTGGCTCATCTTCCTTGGGCTTGGGGGCTTGGGGCTGCATAGAGCCAAGTGTCCCTCCCTCCAAGGGAGCTATTTATCTTGGGAGAAACAGAGGAATATTTTGTATCTTTGACAAAGCAGCACTTTACGGGCGCTTGACACTTTATTAACTAATCTCTGGTACTTGAGTAATTTATTATGTTTAAGCTGGTGCCATCAAGTCTCTCAGCAGTGTCCGTGTGCGCCGGGAAATAAATTAAAGACTGTCCAGAGCTACTTGGCTCATCGCTGTGATTGCTGGGCCAGCCTTATGGAGGGCTAAGGTGCTCTCCTCCCGCAAATTGGAAATTAGGAATTAATAAGGCGCCAGGGCTGTGAGCCCTGCTGGCTGCGGCTGGCGGAGAGGTGGTGGCTGGGCTGCACAGTGCTGCGGCCCCTATGGGCCCCCCAAAATGGGAGGGGGGAACCCAGTGCCCTGCCAGCGCTTCAAACATGTCAGTGGGATAATGTGGGTAATTACAGCCTGTCAGGCCGCCATCAATCCCGGACAGTATAATGGAAGAGCTCATATGGGACCTGATTAATAAAAAATTAAAGGAGATAATATAATAAGTGCCAATCAACAGAGGTGCATGGAAAATAGTTCTTGTCAAACGGAGTTGATATCTTTTTGATTACATTACAAGTTTGCTTGATAAAGGTAATAATGTTGATGCAGTGCACCGCGTCTTGTGCAGGCGGTTGAGTCGGAGCTCAAAGCATTTGGATTACGGAGATGAAATGGGGTGAAGAACGTGGCAGACATCAATGGGATTAAAAACGGGCCGGGGGCAGATGCTGCTCTGCAACCATCAGTGTGGTGGTGCTGTGGGGTGCATGGGTTCTGCTGGCACCCCCTCGTTGCTGCTCCCTGGGTTGGCTTTTCTGCTCAATCTGCGGAGCAAAGCAAGTGGCTACAGGGGCTAAAGCCTTCAGGGGCTGCAGGGGAGCAGGAGATGAGCTGCGGTGTGCAGTGGGATACAGCTGATCAAATCCTGGGGGCTCTTGGTGCTGGGGCTGGGACCGCCACCAGCGGAGGAAGAGTAAAGCCCTTCTGATAGCGGCAGTAGCAACAAAATGCGAGTGGTCCCATCCATCCGTTTCCATGGCAACTTGAAATTACTCACTTTGGGGTGGAGGGATCAGCCCTCACCTCTGTGTGTGTGCTAGCTGCGGGCCGGGGCCGTCCCTTCCTTCTCGCAGCTGACACGAATTCACGGGCAGACTCAGAGGATAATTAAAACATGCACCATTTAACGAATGACAACAATTGAAACTTTAATTACTCGGCCTGCATCTGTGTTTTTTTTTTTTTTTCTTCCCCTCCCCAAATTGCCCAACTCATGAAAGGAAGTAGAAGGAGTAGAGAAGGAGACCGAGGGCAAAACCTGATTGTGTTTATTAAGCCAATACAAAAAGTCGGCATTGTAATAATAATTAAATTAATTATAAAAGCAATTTACTACCGAAAATGTGATTTGACAGCTTACAGGCTCTTGCACTGATCCAGCGGACGCGGCTGAACGTAGGCAGGATGCAAACCCACCCAGGAGGACCAGCAGGAAATTGTGAGGAGGTGTCGGGATGGGAAACCAGAAGTGCCCCGTGCTCAGTGCTGCTGTGGGGCTGGGCTGCCCGGGGGCGTGGGACACAGTGGTTAGATGTGAGGAAGCAATCCTTTCCTCAGAGGGCGGTGAGGCGCTGGCACTGCTGCCCAGAGAGCTGTGGGTGCCCCATCCCTGCAGGCACTCAAGGCCAGGTGGGATGGGGTCCTGGGCAGCCTGAGCTGGTGTGGGGCAGCCCTGCCCATGGCCGGGGGGTGGCACTGGGTGGGCTTTGAGGTCCCCTCCAACCTGAGCCATTCTATACCTCTATGAAAATGGGCATCTCAAACAACTAATTCATGGAAAATAACAGTGAGGATGGCTCTGCGCTTATAACCTTTCTCATACCAGGCAGAAGGTGGTTTACGGCTTTGTTGGAAAATAAAAAATAATCTGCAGGAAGATGAGAAAAGAGCTGGCTTAGAAGTGACAAGTTTTTGGCCTAAACTGCTGGATCCGGAGAGCTGTTCAAAGGAAGCAGATTGCTTTCAACCAGAAACAGTTTGATTGAAAACCTTGTTTTCCATAGGAGAAAAAAAAGTTTTGACAAAACACTTTCATACGAAGCTCACTTCTCTCTTGCTACCAGCGACGAGCGCTGCCTCTGTGCCTGTCATCAGAGTGCCTTGGCGATGCTTTAATTTGGGAGATGGGTTTGGGGTGGAGGTGAGGGGGGTGTCTCAAAAGTGGGTTCCTTCTTCCCCAGTGCCCTCCTCTGTCCTTCTGGTGGGGCTTAGAGCTGCAGTCCAGGACAACAACCCGCAGCATTGCTCCCAAATTCCCTCTCACCGCCATGCAGTGTGTGGGTCTGCGCCCTGCAGGCTGCTGGGCTGTGTTTTACAGTTTTTGCCTCCTTTTTTTTTTAATGATGGAGGTTGTTGCTGCCATGCAAACTAGGTCAGAACCTCAGTGAGGGGCTTTTCAAACACCCCGGGTTTTGAAGCTGGAAAAAACACCGCTTTTCTCCTCTCTCCCATCCCGCTCCCTTCTCCAAAGGCACGCTGATATCCAACCACTTTAAACCACCGGGTTTGAGCAGCAAATTATAAGTTAAATTATAAATAATGCCCAGCTTTCCCAGGGCTCTGCCTATTACACCAGACTCGGAGCCGTTCCCCCAGCCTGTCTCTGCATCCAGGCCAACGCAGTCATTATGTCTACGGGGTGCCTGGCTGCATCGATCGCCTTGAAAAATGCATGAGCATCGTCGAGCAGTGCCCGGAGCATGGGAACCTACAGCAGCTCACGGGCACCGAGGGGACCTGGGGCAGGAGCTGGGTTTCTGCAGGTGCCCCCGAGGTCTGTGATGTAGGCACGCTGTGCTTGTGTTGTTCTGCGCTTGCTGCTGCTGATGGCACATGCAATCAGAGCTCTGAAAAACGGGAAAGGCCAGGGCAAGCTTTGGAGTGAGGATGCTGCTTGCAGCCCACACAGGGCTCAGGATCCCAGCGAGGTTGAGTGCTGCTGGAGCTGCTCCTGTGGCTCACTGTGCCTCACCCATGGGCTTCCATGTGGGTGTAATGGATGAGGAAGTGCGGGCTGGAAGGTCTCGGGGGCAGAGAAGACAGCATGTGAGCCATCCGTCAGGTGCAAAGGCAAAGAAGTAACATTTCACCTCAGTAATTTTTAATAATTTATGATTTTCTCTCGGTTCCCAGAGTGTTATTACCTCACTTAATATCATTTACAAATTACATGCGGTCCCATCAATTGTAGTAAAGGGAGGAAGTGTCTGGGAGATGCTCAGGAATCAAATGCTATAGAGAAAATGAGAATTTATGAACCCAGGCAGGCTGCAGCGGTGCGGGGCCCGGGATGCTGCTCACACGGGCTGTCCCAGGGACGTGGTCACCATGGAGAGGAGGGACAAGGAGTCTGCCATCAGGCAGGGCAGCCGTGTGCTCTCACCTCTCTACACCCCCCTCCCTCCCCTGTCTCTGTCTCTCTCGGCCTTCCCCTCCAGAGCACAGGAACACAAGCAGGGGGTGAGCATCACTAGCACAGGATGCAGGGCTGTCTCTGCCCTGCACACTGATGGCTCTGGGCAGTGCAGGGTGGACATAGTCCCTTGCTTGGGCTGTGACAGGGGCTGCAGCATGGGACAGCATCCCCTATTGGCATGGGTTGTCATCACCTGTTGGCGTGAGATGTCATCACCTATTGGCACAGGACACCATCACCTGTTGCCTTATCTCTCACAGTCAGTGCGCTGCTTCGCTGCCGTCGCCCAGCGGGGCTCGTTGCATGGGAACGAGTGCACACAAACCCGGCTCTGCTGCTGCCAGCTCCGTCATTTGGCAGGGGAGAGGCTGAGCCCCTCCCACCCAGCGCTGTTTTCTTGTTTGTCTTTTTTTTATCGTTCTTTTTTTTTTTCCTTCCCGCTAGAAATAAAGAGCGAAAGAAAGGAAGCGAGCCAGCCCTTTTCCTACTCTTCTCCTCCTCCTCCTCATTAGTGCTGCATCCCAGGCAAGCTCAGGAAAGTGCAATTTCCTTTGTGTCACCGGTGGCACAGAAATCTTCTCCATGGCAACACGGCTGGCGGCGGGCAGTGCTGGGCTCCGGGATGCCTGCAAGGCTCCGGGGGTGGCTGGGAGCAGGGGGGATCTGGGGACATGGAGGGGAGATGCTGCATGGTTCAGCACTCCAGGGCACTGCAGAACACAGCACCCTTGGGGGGCTGCAAGTGGGCGTTGGGCATCCTGCTTTTGGCAAAAGAAAGTATTTGTGGTGTCCTGAGCTGGGATGTTTGTGGGGACAGCAATCAGCCAGGGGATAGCTGGTCAGAGGTGTGGATGCTTGGCTTGCTCATGCCCACCAGCATGACACAGCCCTGGAAAAAGGGATGTCTCACTGTCGGGGTGTGGTCACATCTGGGGGGTGAGAAGCAGACTCCTGCATGCAGCTGTGGGGCTGACCCAGGGCTGCTGTTGTGCTCCCCACAAGTCAGGTGCCCGTGCTGCCATCGCTCCCACTGCGTTTAACACAGGAGGAAACTCGTAGCTTCCTCCTGGAGACTGCGCTGGGGAGGGGTGAAAATGATCCTCGGTGCAGATTCTGACGGCATTCCTTAATTATCGTTCTCACAAGGTTCAGACACAAGCAAGTCTCTGCAGAGCAAACAGCCCTTTGTTATCTAATAACTCACAGGGAACAGCAATTTGCATACAGCAAGAGGAACAGGAAAAAAAAAAGCAGAGGAAAATGCCTCCCTGTGAACATCACAGAACCATTTGATGGCAATAACTCACCCTGGCCAATCTCCCTGTCTGGAGTTCTCCCTGAGTATCTGGGACGAGTGGGACTTGCAGTTCTCTCTTCTTGAAGGCACTGCACTTGGCAGAGCCTTTTAACTAAATTGAATGTCTCTGTCCTGCAAAAATCTGCTTACATGCTGCCTTTCATGCCAGCGCACCTGGACATGCTGGTGATTGCACTACAGAAGAGCAAAGCCAGATGAAAAAGCTTATGAAATGTCAGTAGAAATGTAAGTGGTCAAGAGCTGGAGTGCCTGTTCAGCAGTGGTTTTCATCCCAGATTGAGAGGAGGGAGTGAACGATCAGGGCTCGGTGTTAAACGCCGGATTTGCGTTGGTTTGTAAAGGTGTAAGGCTCAGCTGGGCTCAGCGTGGCACTGCTGCGTGCTCTGCGGACACAGAGCCATGGGGAGAAGGGGCACCAGGATGGGGCTGAGCTCACAGAGCTCTGTCTGCAGAGAGGGGCTGGCATGGGATTATTGAATCATTAAGGTTGGAAAAGACCTCTGAGATCATCCTGTCCAACTGTCCACCTACCACCAGTACTGCCCACTGAGTGTATCCCTCAGTGCCACATCTCCATGGTTCTCAAACACCTCCAGGGATGGTGACCCCACCACCTCCCTGGGCAGCCTACGTATCACCACTCTTTCAGAGGAGTTTTCCCTAATATCCAACCTGAGGGTATGGAGGGAGCTGGAAGGGAAAGGTTTTGATTCAAGTGAAAGTGCTTTGGTTTCACTAAATGCACAGAGGGTATCTCTGGACTCGGTGGAAAGGGACTGCCTTATCTGCAATTGGATTATTTTTAAGTGAAAAGACAGTAGCAGCTGCTAAAATGCATTGACTTGTTGAAAACATATAGATTTGGATAGCAATGCCATAGAGCGCTATCACTTAGGTGTCTCAGCCCATCTGCGTAAAGTAACTATTGATTTTGGTTGATATGCATTGATTCCAAGAAAACTGCCCTGCTTTGAAAATGAACTTCCAGGAGTTTCAAGGGAAAATGCAACGCGCCGTCTCTCTTGCAGGGCTACCTTGTTTTGTTAAACGTGTCTCGCGTGTTTGAAAAACAGAAGCAAAGCCAAACAAATAGCTCGGAGGGAATTAAAATGCATCGATTCTCAGGGTGGGAATAATGGCCTTCGTTAAAAGCTTTTGGAGACGTTAACATACATTGCTTTGAATAAAGATCTCCCTCTGGCCCGCTGCTCCTGCACCTGCTACCATGACAATTATTTGGATGGGAAGGTGGGGAGCTGAAATGCAGCCGTGCCACCTCGGGGGCCCCTGTGTGCAAAGCCAGGCCTGCAGGAGCCAGGGAGAGAATGGGGAGAATGGGAGCCTTTCCCTGCCTGTCCCCCTGCCCTGGGACAGGGACTGTCCGTCTGTCCCTCATGGTCTGTCCGGCTGTTTGTCTGGCTGTGTCTTGTGATCTTTCCAGCTGTCTGTCTGGTTGTCCCCTGAGGTCTGTCCGACTGTCTGTCCAGCTGTCCCTTGCGGTCTGTCTGTCTGCCTGTCCAGTTGTCTCTCATGGACTGTCTGGCTGTCCCTCCCTGTCTGTCTGTCCAGTTATCCCTCATGGTCTGACTGTTCTGTTTTTCCTCGAGGTCTGTCTAGCTGTCTGTCCAGCTGTCCCTTGTGGTCTGTCTGCCTGTCTGGATGTCCCTCACAGTCTTTCTGTCTGTCCAGTTGTCCCTTGTAGTCTGTCTGACTGTTCAGTCGTCCCTTGAGGTCTGTCTGGCCATTTGTTCAGCTGTCCCTCATGGTCTGTCCAACTGTCTGTCAGGCTGTCTCTTGCTGTGTGTCCAGCTGTGTGTCCAGCTGTCTGTCTGTCTGCTCCTCGCTGCCTGTCTGGCTGTCCCACTGGAGGTATCTTTTCCCTCACAGTCATTTTAATTGGCAGGGAGTGGTGAGCAATCCGGCAGCAGGTCTCAGCCAGCCTGACCTAACAGAGCCTTGCCGCTTGGATCAACAGGCAGAGAGTCCATCTGGGAGACCAAGCCCTAGTCCCTCCAGCAAGTCCTTACTGTTAATTAAAGGTATTAATTGGCATGCAGCCTGCTTATTTAAAGAGGCAGTGGCCTCTGCAGTGCCTGGTGGTAATTAGAGATACGCAGAGCTGCTCCTAAATGAGGGGCACAGGTGGGAGGATGGGTAGGGGGCTCTGCTAACCCTGACTCGGGGGCTTCTGCCTCTTTGTGTGCTCCTTGGGAGGATGGATGCTGGTGGGACTGTGCATGGAGGTGGGGAGCATCAGCATGAGTGCCTGGCTGGGGCTGGATCCAGTGGTACCTTGGCTTTTCTGCACCAGTCCAGCACTCCAAGCATCTGGGGTGGGTGCAAGCAGGGGGATTTCATTGTTGGGCACCTCCCTGCCAGAGCCTCCGCCCCAACTTGGTTAAAGTCTGTGCAGTTCAATTTCTGAATGTAATCTGGGAGCAACATGAAAATTAGATCTAATAATGAATGATTACAACTTTCAAGTTAAGTCTAGTTGGTTGACTAATCAATTTGGTTAAGTGAAAATCCATAGCAAATGAGTCAGCCGCAGTACAACATTTCTCCATCCAATTTAAATTAAAATCACCAACCATAATAATTTCACAATTACTCTGTGAGGATGCACCAGGGACTTGCCCCTTGAGAAAGAAAATGTCAAGGACTGCAGGAGAGACACCAGGGGCACAGGGAGCATGGGGATGGGGAATGATGCTCCAGCAATACGGATGCATTGTTGGATCCTCAGGTGACACTGGAAGCTTCTCAGCACCAATGCATAGCACCTCCCCCCAAGCCCTGCGTGCAGCCCCTGGGGGCTCGGCCATTATTTATAGTGATGGAGCAGGGCGGTGTGAGAGGGGAGCCTGGTCCTGTAGATCAATTTGTAATTTTTCTTTTTTGCTGTGGCAGGAGTGTGAGGGATGTGAGCATTAAATCCCCAGGAAAGTCGCCTCTGCAGCAGTCTTTAGCAGTCTGAATTATTTATTTATGTACAGTTGTGTTACACACTGGACCCTACCAAAATAAATAAATAAGACCAGGGCGGGCTGTGCCTGTAGCAGAGCAAACGCTCAGGGATGGGCCTCATCCTGCACACAGGGGGGCTGCAGGGAGGGGACTGGGTGCACAGAACCAGTCCTGCTTTCTGCTGGGTCCTCTGTCTCTGTTGTTTACAGCAGGTAATTAATGATCTGTTCACACAGAAAGCGGAGGGCGAGACGACTCCGGTGGTTTAATAATTTAATGCTCTTACAGAACTTTGTGCTTGTGCAAAACACTCAGATGCACGCTGCAGAGGGGCTGGAGTGGCCTGGAAGGCTTTGCAGAGGTTTCTGTGCATGGCTGTTGTAGTGGAAATGCTAAGTCATGGCTTGAAACAGTGACTGAGCACCTGGTGGGAAGGCAGGGCCAACCCAGGGGAGCTCAGGTGTGTGCAGTGCACCTGAGTGATGGACGGGGTGGAGCCAGGATCCACCCCTTCCCAGACCTCATTTAAGGTTTGGCAGGGGGGAGGCAAGGGTATCTTGCTGTGGATCCCTATGTACTTAAGGCCTTCCAAAGGTAAGCAGAGTCTTTCCTTTGTTTCTGTGCCCATAGCTGTTGTATTTGAGCAAGTCCTCATTTGTTGCAGCCTAGGACCTTGCTACTTTGCTGTCATTGCTGCCCTTTCCATCATGTTACAGCTATGATGTGTATGGCTGCGGTGTGCACAGCTCTGCTGCTGGCATGCTGCTGTGCATGCATGTCTGGTGCAGATGTTTGCACTAAGATCTGGTCTCAGTGCGGCCTCACGCTGTGCTGCAGCACTGACAGGCTCTGCTCTCCTTCCCCTGACATGTGCCAAAAGTACCAATTGGATGGACACCGCCTGCGTGACCCGTGCGAGACTTTGTGAGGGCTGCCCAAATAAATAATAGAGCGTTTCCTTGCTGTTGTGAAAGAACTCCTGTGGGAAAAGCATTTTGATGCATTTTGATAAAAGGGTCAGGCCGTGGCCAGGGGGAGCCAGGAGACATTTATTTAAAGCCGCCAACACAAAGGGCACTGAGAGCAACATCCACCCACTCCTGAGCCAACATCTCTGCTTCTCCTCTCCTGGGCTCAGGATGGGGGGGTTGTGCTGGGGGTGGGTGAGGGTCACTACCCTGCAGCCACCCCACCAAGACTTTGTGCCTTCTGTTTGCAGCTGCTGGAAGGGGAGAGAGACGCATGGCTCATGGAACAGACGGAGCCATGGATTATTTGGAGCCTCTTGTACTAATTTTACAAATGCTGCATGTCTGCAGGCTTTTAATAGTTGAATTCCTGGGTAAATGGATAAAAAATATGTCCTGTGGGGACTAAAGGCTTCGGGGAATAACTTATGTAAATCCTCCCATCCGAAAGCAGGTGGTAACGAGTTTTCTGCAGTCTGCCTCATGGTGATGGTGGGGAACGTGCGGAGTTGGGTGGTGTGGGATGAAAGTCTCACAGGGATGAAATCATGAAACCTGCTTGGCCCTGGGCATCTGACTGTGCCTTTGGAGGGGGAGAGGCCATGAGGCGATGACAGCCAGGCACCTGGGAAGATGGGAACACGCAAGTTGTGTGTTGCTTTCCCTTTTTGTTGGGTGACAGGGCTGCAAGCAGGCACCACCGGGTCTGCAGTTGGGCTACTCTGACCCAGCCCTTCCAGAGTGCACATCTCTAGCACTGCAGAGCTTTTCCTCATGTAGGAGCTCTGGGGCTGCAGGGGAAGAAGCCCAGGTTCCAGGTCTGTCTTGGTGTGAAGCCTCAGGTTTTATTGGGCAGCGGGAGCCAAGGTGTTGAAAGATGCATTATGAATGCAAGGTGTAGGGAACAGAAATTATTAAACTCACAGATAGCAACAGAGCTTCCTTTGTGAGCGGTGGAGATGGGAAATTATGCTGAAGCAATGCATTGCAAATCACCCAATGAAAGGCAAAGAAGGGCCTTTTATCCTCCAGGCCCTGAAGTTTTTCCGGTATCTTTGTATGCAGAGGCATTCCTTCAGGGGAGAAAGAGAAGCCAGCAATTTTGTGGCTGATTGGCAGGCTGTCCAGTGCCAATAAAGATATTTGTTTTTTCATAGAAGTGCTCACAGACTGAAATCTCGCTCTTGCATTTTCCATTACAGAGGAAAATGAAACTTGGAATGCTTTCTCCATTAGCGCTGCTTAGCCTCGGAGTAATAGCAGTGCTTGAGCGACTTGAAAGGAGAAACACTCTGCTCCGGCACAGCAACCAGAGCAGACATGCTGCGTGGAGCATGCTTAAATCGCCAGGGAGCAGAGTGCCCCAGAGAATTCCCCATAATGGCTATCCTTTTGTGTTCTGTATCACTGGGGTGAGGTGGGGAACCAGCACCAGGGGGCACAGGCTGGGGGACAGGAGCCTGGGGAGGAGTTCATGAGCACCAGACATCCCAAGGTGGCTTTGGTGACCCACTCCATGAAGAACCTGGATGGTAGCAATGGTGAGGTGGGGATGCTGGAATGGATGGAGGCAGCCCTGCTGAGTAGCACAGCCCAGAGATGTGGGGTGGGTTCCCATACTGGTCCCTGTCCCATTAGGTGTCACTGGGTGCTCCCTGCTCCCACCAAGCTCCATGCCACCACCCCACATGCGCAGATCCCCGGCAGAGAGGAGGAACATCTGTTAACACAAATGCTTTCCTAATTTCTCCTTAACTCTCACTCGGCATCTGTGCTGAACAAGCCCCGTTCAGCTTGTACCGTGTTTAATTCTGGAATGGATTCAAAAGCACTGCGGAGCCGGGAGCGGGGAGGGGAGACGCTAAATCTTTAATGGTGTGCCGAGTCAGAACTTCTGCCGGGCTCTGTCCTAATCACACGGCAGAGAATAACCAGAGACAGAATTTCTTAATAACAAACACCTTTGCAGCAGCTCATTAAATCACTGCATTTCTGAGGCACAGCAGGACACTTGTGTGAATAAATAGTGCAATCTTCCAGTCTTGAAGTATTTTCACATCTGAGTTATTTCCCTTGCATATGATCAGCTCCATTTTTTTTGGCTCCCCATCTCTACTGCGAACGATATTTTTGCTGATGAGCACAATTAACAAATGAGAGACAAAGTCGAAAAAACCACATCTTTCCCCCCAGTTCTTTCTTTAATGTTTTAGAGTTGAACAAATAGCAGAGAAAAATGGAGAGAGGAGAGATTTCTGCTGATGATCTGAAGGTGCATCTTTTTTTCCTCCTGTTTACCACCTGTCTTTGTAGACAACAAAATGCCAAAAGAAAAAGAGAGAGAGAGGAAAAAAAGGGTGGCAAAATAAAAGGAAGAAGGAAAGAAAGCCCCTCTTCAGGCTGTTTATCCAAGCAGTGTATTTGCTCATTTCCTATCCCAGCTCATGCATAACGCCAATGAGATGGAAAGAGCCTGTTTTGCTTGAGAGGTACCAACAAACTGGGAGACATGCCACACAATTGACTGCAGTGAAATAAATCGAGCAAAAGGTTCCCTTCCATCGCCCCTGCTCTGCAGGGTTCACAGGAGGGGTGAGCACATCCATCGCGCATGTCACTGGAGCTGTGCTGTGTGCACCGAGCCTCCTGCTCGGCAGCACTGGAAACAGGGCAGAGCAAGCATTTTTTTGTGGGCGAGGATGGCCAGGGCTGCAAGGAAATCAGGGCTGTGAGCAGAGTTTAATAGCACCATTGATTTATGGTTATAAATGCTGCATCTAATGTAGGGCAGAGAGCGTTTGAGCGATTTCTAGAAATTGAAGAGTTTCAGAGCTCCTATGGCAAAACTGGGCTTGGGGTTCCATGGGCAGGGCTGAGGATGTCGTGGATGGGGATAGTGGTACCATGGACAGCGCTTGAGGTACCATGATCAAGGGTGGGGGTTCTTTGGGTAGGGCTTGTGGTACCACGGGCAGGGCTGGAGGTTCTTGAGGTAGGGTTGGGACTACTATGGACAGGTCTTGGAGGTTCCTCGGGCAGGGTTGGGGGTACTGTGGGCAGGGCTGTAATGGAGGATCTCTGCCGGGGCCTTGAGGGCACACTGCTGGTCTTCTCCAGGCTCCTAACCTCCACCCTGTGCTGCCCAGGACTTCTGGCCACTTCTTCATTGTATGATTTTAGAGGAGGAGTTCTGTGTTTTTATTTTTTTATTTTAAGAGAGTGACCTTTTTTCTCTCTCCTCTCTGAATGGCTGAGGTGAGGTAATGTATTGGAGATGTGAACTTGAGCGGAGCGGTGCCATAAAGCCAGCAATAGTGCTTATTCAGTAGTTCAGCTATCTGAAGAACTCAGATAATGGCATCAGAAAACTCGTGGCCCTGCAGCACTCCATCACACATGCTGACCTGGCTGCCTGCTCTCTACCAACTCAGTTATTTGGGAGCAGGCAGTCAGGTCTCCGGATGGGTACCCCGCAGCTGGTGTTGTAGGAGCTGTCCTTGTTTGGGGAGGCCAAGCCCCACACTATGTAGCTCATCATTTGGGGGGCTCTGACCCCCAGCATCAAAAATTGAGAAGTTTCTCTCTTTCCCCCTCCTCGCTTTCATTTAAGAAGCATCATGCCCGTCCATGCTCCCTTATGTTGTTTGCTCTCTGGCTTGGTTTCCTTTTCATAAAGTGGGAATAACTGCCAATTCACAAGCAGAAATGTTTTCCCAGTGATGTACTGCAGTGCTGGGGATGAGGCCGCATGGGACCCACCTCTGGTTCACACCCCATCCCATGCACTGCATGGGGACACTGCTGCACACTGACATCATTAATTTATACCTGTCCACGTGACACTTCATACAAAGCATTTTCCAGCATGGTCTAATTACATGGTAAATAAATGGTCTCTCCCTTATAGTTAATTCGTTAGGTAGCTTTATTGCCAACAGGAGAGAGATGACACAGAAGGATATTACATACAGTGTTACTGGTAATTATTTTTATTACTTCACATGAGTTTTATTGTGGTAGTAAGGAGAGTTTTCAGTTGTCACTTTCCGCTTGGTGTAGTTAATGTTTTCTGGGACAGCTTGGCATGGCTGAGCAGGGTCAGGTCCATTGGACTGTGCTGAGCATCTTCATGAAAGCTCTGAAATGGGAGAGCACCTGCTGAATATTCCCCTGCTGCTGGACCAGGGCTTTTCTTTTATCTGCAAAACCTTGGTGAAGAGGCCGGCATTTATAGGATTTTGGAGGAAAGGGGTATGGCTGGAGTCTTGTGTGCGAGTGCTGATGGTCAACAGCCTCAGGCAGGTGGGGCAAGGACCCAGCTCATCCATCAAGCACGAGGCAGAGGCTTTTGCTTTTTGATTTATTTCGCTTCCTCCCATTGAGCAAAAATATCTGTTTTAACAGCAAACTACTTGTGTAAGCAAAGAGCTCCTCCGTGTTCCAAAGAATATTAAGGTGTATAAATGTCTTTGTGAAAGATGATGAATTCCTGTAGCCTTCTCTAGTGAATTTTGCTTCTGTAAATCTCTTCTCTTTGCATGTGCTAATTGGTCATAGCATTAATTAATCTGATTTCATTATATGCTCTTTAATTTTTCAAGATATCATTTCTTTATTGGGCAAAGAAACACTTTAGAGGATTGTCACAATTGGAATAATCCCCCCCTTCTTTAAAGTTACCAAGAGAAGTCATTATCAATTAAGCTAATTTGCATACGCATTAGTGTAATCGTTTTAGTTTAGCCAAATTTGCGAAAATTTACATAGCAAATTGACCTTCCACATTTTCACTTAAACATATAAAGCACAAGAGAGAATTGCATTGGCATTGATAATGAAATGGAGATTATTTTGCATGGTTCTCTTACTAAAAGAGGCCTAATTAGACCAAGTAATTTTTTATTTCATCCGTAATTGCAAAACAAATAAGCTCTTTGGCAGTTTCTTCCCTTTCCTTTGCCTGTGTCACGTGGAGGGGGAGTGCTAATAGGAAAGTCGTGTTCTCCTCGTTAAGTCACATCTGATGTCTGCGCGCTCCTCCGTCAGAGATCCTTTATTTTTTTCCAGGTATTTCTCTGCTTGAGCTGTTCAGGTTGCCCGGATCACCTATTAATAGACAGCTCCTCCAGTCTGATCTGCTGAAGTAACAGATAAAAAAGGTAAAAAGAGGAAAAAGAAAAATAGTGCTTCATGTATAAAGCAGCGCAGCCATGAGAGCAGGCAGGGTCTCCCTTCCCAGGTGGGGGAATTACAGCAGGAAGCATTTCAGGCCATGAAACACAATGGGGGGGGAGTGCCAAAAGTGCCTCCACTGGGCGCTGGGGTACCTGGCTGCCACCGAGCCCATTGCCACGTGCAGAGTGATTCTCGCCAGGTGCAGAGGCATGCAGGGAGCAGAGCTGTGGCTTGGGTGGGTACGCGGTGCTGACACCAGGATGGCTGAGCTGCTCGTCTGGGTATGGAGGCAAAGCAGAAATGGCATTTCTGAATGCATCCGGCACAAACCCACTGAGCTGTGACTCAATGCAATGCGGGAGCACTGTCAGAATTAAGGAAATGTTAATGCATGCAGCCAACGTGTGCAGGCGCAGAGGGAGGCTACGAGCTGCATGTGGGGTGGGGGAGGGGAGGGGACCCCTGCTCATTCATGGGTGTCTGGGCAGTACCTTGGCTCAGTGCTCCCCTTCCTACCCCACTTCCAGCAGCCTCTGCTACACCCCAGCAAAGGCGTTTGCATTTCCTCCCTGCCCTTCCCCACCTCGCCCACATGCAGAGGGCAGCGCCAGGTGGAAAATCATCCTCTCGGGTTGTTAGCTGAGCTGAGTGCTTCCCCCCACCACCATATTTTTTTGGCCTTGAGTGTTTTTAACGGCAGCCTTCATGGTTTGATGGAGGATTTTACACTAATGCAAGGCATTACCTAGTTAATTTGGCCAGAATAGAGTGTAATTTTGCACGGTCAAAGTCATTGCTACTTGAGCTAAAAGTTCCATTACAGTGCACTGCCCACCTAGCTATTTCAGAGCACGCAGAGATAAGTAGCATTTTATTAATGGGTGTCCTCGGGAGCTTATTTAAAGGATGGCTCCTTGTCTGCATTGGAGATGAATATGGGAAGGAGCCAAGGCAGTGAGGGACGCTGGCAGCTGCCATGGACGTGCCACCCCTCTCAGCACAGTGATACTCTGTCCGGCTCCCAGAGCATCACGCCTTTGGGCTGCTATGGATGCCTGGTCCCAGGCAGGGATCTGGTTGCATGAGGACATTATTATGCCAAGCACTGTGTAAACATAGAACAAAAAGTTGGCTCCTCTGCCTATAAATAATACATGATCCTCTTTGATCACTCCTGTCGTCTGAGGGCTCCCCAGCCTCTCACCAAGTTGGGACTTGGAATGAGCAGTGTTGTGGTGCTCATTGCCCTTTCCCTACGGGAGGCCTGAAACAGTGAGATGAGCAGAGTGCACGGCTGGCCAGGCCACCTGCAACCCTGCCTTGCCACCATCCCCATGGGATGCTTTGAACCCCCCCTTCCAGGCTTGGATGGGCTGTGGTAGGTGATGGAGCAGCCCGATGGCCATTACAACCTCCAAATTGCAGAGTGTTGCTGCAAGGCCATTGCTTTTCTTTCGACTCTTGTGCCCCTGCTAAGCCCAGTGCCAAGTGGCCACCTGCACACTCCTCCTGCCCTTCTGCACCTCCTCGTGGCTACTGCTCATGAACTAAATCCCTTCAATGTGGTGGTTGGTTGTTTTTGAAATTCTTCTCTATTCTCTCCTGCCATCCAGCTGCAAAGCAACGTACACACCAAAAGCAAACCAACCTTGCACAAATTATCCTGATTCCTGCCTTGTGAGCAGAGACAGCTGTGACTGATTCCAGCAAAACACCTTGCGTCTGGTCTACAAAGCCCGAGCTAATCCGCACGTCGAACCAAAGCGGGTCCTTCCTCATCACATGCTTGTGCTGCCAGAGCAGGGGACGTGGATAATACTTTGGAGCCACTACAAACGCTTTGGAAAAGACTCTGCCATGGTAGCAAACAGCTGGTGTAGCTAATCCATTTTCCAAGCACATTTGCAAGATACATAATTAAGAGTTCTGTTGAGGGGCGAAGCAAAGCAAACCATTAGATTTGTTTATAACATTATGGGTAGTGTAATACTCACTCAGGATCTCCTTTTCCTGCAAAAGGCATTAAGGTGATCCTTAGGAAACATCCCTGGGATTTCCTGATGATGCCTGCATGACATTAAATTTGTGTGAATATTTTCAATTCCATTTGCCGTATAATTAAGCACTATGAAGGATCCCACAGATTTTTTGGACTTGTAAATTGCTGGATCAATCCAAATGATATTCCTTTGAGTTCTCTCTTCTGATTTCCATTGTCTCTCAGGCACAAATTGGGACGGTTTGAGGAAGAGGATGAGCAAGTTCCTTCAGCCTCATCGTGGCAGCATGCTGACAAGTTGCATGTGCTTCACCTGCCATTAACTCATTGCTCAGTGACAAGCACTTGGTTGACACATTGGCACGTGTTGGTCTTAGCAGGGCTCCTCTCTCCCAGACAGTTTCTTCCAAAGCAAATGAACACCGTGCAGGTTGAAACCAACCTGGTTGTGGCCCATGTCCAAAGCAATGTTTGTGTTTAAATGTCTCTGAGTTTAGGGCACCTGCTGCAACGTGGCACTGTGGATTGGGTCTGCAAAGGGAGGCTGCATGAGGGAAGAGCAGGCGTGGAACAAAACACCCATTTCTGCCTTATAAAAATCTCCCTGAGCTCTCTACTTTGTCTTTAAGACCCACCTTGCACCTCCCAGTGAGGTCTGCTGGGACTCCTCTCATGGCAGGGGGAGAGAGTTGGTTTGGGTGGGGGAAGAGTCCCTGTTCATCACAGGGGAGTTGGACTAGAGGACCTTTAAGGGCCCCTTCCAACTCAAGCAATTCTGTGGTTCTATCTAATGTGAGGTGCCCACATCTCTGTGCCCTGGCGTGCAGCAGAGCGGAGAGATGAAGCCACAGCGATGCATCCCAGACTCCGTCCCAGTGCTTTTGTTACTGCAGAAAAGTGCACAGACCCTGCTGCCGCCCTGGAGCGTGGTCCGGAGGTGTGCTCCAGCTCCTCACCACCCTGAGCCTTGCTCTGCACCTACTCTGCCTCTCGCTGTGCTTTCACGCAGGTTCCGCAGCTCCATGCTCCGTGTGTTTCTCCCCGTGTTTCCATCCTGTCGAACACTCGGAGCCCGCCCTGCGCACATTTCGGAAGCGAAGGACTTTCCTAATTACAGTGCGAACAATCCGAGGTGGGCTCCTGTCTGTCTAACTGTCAGGGAGAATAAGTCAGCGGTGAGTCAGAAGCAGAGATGTGGAAATGATGCAGGAGAAAGGGAATAGTCTGTGCTGGGCTTAATCACAGGGGCCAGGCGCTTTACATTTTTTCCAACAAAACTCTGTTTGCTGCGGGTGCCTGAGGCTAGCTGAGGCGGGCGGCGGTGCCGGGGCTCATCAGGCTCACTTGCCTCCTGGGCACTGTCTTTCACTTGGCTGGGCACTGGCATCTCTGCACCCATTGCATTGCACCCAATCCTTGCTCTGTGCGTGCACCCGGAGTGGCCGAGGTGCTCCGTGGAGCCTTCCCTTGGAAGCTGTTTGCATTGTCATCATTATTATAATTTTACTATTCTCTCTTATTATTTATTATCATCAGCAGTAATGTGAGCCCTTTACCTATAGGAGGGAGGGATTTTTTTTTCTTCTGGAGGGATCCAGGAATCCTCCTCTTACCTATGTCGTATTTATTACGCCTGGTTAAAGATCATTAAAGCCTTTGTTAGCAGAGCTGACTGACAAGGAGAGTGGATTAATATTAGAACACCCTGTCAAAAGTGGTGAAAAGGCTGGATTGATTTTATGGGAAGTTTAGTCAGAGTTGTGTGTAAAGCCCTTGGGGGGTTACACTGCAGTGAATCAATCTCCTATATTAGCAACTCCCTCTGGGAATAGTCGACTTCAGTGTTTATTACAGCCGAGGCTGCATATAATAGGGATGGCAGCCACTCGCCTCCCTCTCTCCTTACTCATAATTTGCTGCTTGCAATTGCAGCCACACAGAGGAGCACCTGAGATAAACAAAGGTGCCAGGCTCTGTGTAGCAGCAGAGCAGTGGGGGGGACGAGATGAGTGCCTGCCACCAGCCCGGTCCCTGCTGCATCCCCCTGTGCTCTGCCTGGGGACCTGCTGAGAGCTCCTTTGTGGTGGCAGTTCTCATCCCGGTGCCCCAGTAGCAAAAAGAATACACACAGCACAATACCACCGAGAGCATTTGCAACCATCGATTAACAGAATCCTGCACTGCGTGGATGAGGGGGGTTTTGGGCAACCCTGAAACAGAGACACGTGGTTGAAAGAGATGTGAGCGAGATGCCCGTGCACTTCTGGATCTGATTGCATTCCATCGCCTCTGGGTGTAAAGCAGCACCAGGGATGCTGTGGGTCTGGGGGGCTGCGCACACAGCTCATGGCACTGCAGTGATGGCATTCCCACAGCCATGGCTCCCAGCCTTTGCCACAGCAGCTGCTCGATGGAAACCACCAGCGCTTTTTGGAGAGACCAGTGCAGCAGAGGCAGCTCCTGCACACCCGCTGGTGGTTCCTCCAACTGTGCATGCATCCTTTTGTGCCGTGCCCAATAAGCCGGATGATTTTCATTTTTCCTCTTCCACTGTCACTTACTTCACTTTTTATCTGCACAACAGCAATTCCTTTCTGCTCCCCCCCATCCTCTTCTCTCACTAATGCTCTTCACTTTCAAATGCTAATAATCTGCAGCACTAAAAGGCTTAGAAGTGGTTCTAGATTGTTTGATCTTTGGCCTGTGATCTACTTTCATCTTCCAGCTTTCAAATGTTACTTTGGATTTACTTTAACCTATTAACACGCTTGGTATTCACAGGCACGCACTTTTGGTGTGTTTTGCATCAGATCCGCCCAAATTCAAACGAGCAGGGAAAGTTACTCTTCCGGACCCCAACTTCTCACAGTGACTATTTGCTCACAGGCACAGCGGGGGTTTTCTCCTCCTTTTTCGATGTTCCCTGGGGATGCGACGTTCCCCGCTGCGAGGGGACAGCGGTGGCCTTGGACCTATGGCCGCCGGCCCAGACCCCTGCAGAGAACGTGGCACAGGGGATCGCACTCCTCCTTTATAGTGGCACCTCTGGAGAGAATGGCTTTGAAAGCGCTGCTTTGTTCAGCAGCTCCTCGGGACTGTCTGGTCCTCAGTCAGCGTTGGATGTCTGAGCAGAGACATCAGAGCCTTCCCGAAGCTGTTATAACTTAATCTGGCAGGCCAGCCTGCTCTGGCACCTCTTGCCAAGAGAGGAAGCCAGAGCACTAGATGATTTTCAGACATTAGTGACTGCCATAAATCAGAAAACAGAAGTTATCGAGTGCTCTGCTAATGGACATTTCCTTCCAGAGTATCCCCTCTCGGGCTTTGCGGGGGCACAGAGGCTGCTCTCAGTGGGGGAAACCAAGGGAGCCGTGCCAAGGCTGGGAAATGTGCTGAGGAAGGAGGCTGCAAGGTGAGCACCAGGCCCCGTTTCCAGCCTGGCTGTGACACTTCAGAGGGTGCTGCTGTTCTCTGGGGGGGCCCAGACCCCCCACCAGCCCCATACAGATAGCCACGCTTTGGGAGCAGTGCGAATCCCAGGCCATCAAGGGGAAGATATCATCTGAGGTGAACTTGAAAACGACTTGAAGTGGAGAAGGGAGATTTCAGCCAACCTGAGCGCTGGACAGGGTTTAAACCTTGTGGAAGGAGATGATGCATTGGTGCTGAGACTGGATTTCTCTGGCTCAATGAAGCTGATATTGGAAGGGGCAGAGCCCTGAGCCCTTCGTCTCTGCTGTGGAGCCCCAACCGAAGCGATGCACTCCTCGAGGAGCAGCAAACTGTTTAATATTTAAACCCAAAAAGCCCAGGCAAAGCTGCTTTTCTTTTTTATTTATTCTTTTAATTAAATGCCAATTAGAAAGGAAGAGAGAGAGAGAGAAAAAAGGCATTAAACACTTAAATACACACTACACCCAGGTTGCTCAAAGTTGTTACGAGCTAATGAGCTACTTAAGTGATCATTTGAAATTCCATATCAAACAATTCATAATCTGCCCCAAAACTGGCGGCTCAGTGAGCAGCGATCAGCAGTGCCTGCCCTAAGGCCGCTGCCTGTGGGCTCAGAGTTTCCCCCTGCACGTCCATGTGAACCTTGTGTCGAGAGCTGTGGGACTGGGCAAGAAGCAGTATTTTCTGGCCAGAGCTGCAACCAGAAGAAAGGTCATTGGCAGGAGCTCTGTTGGTGATTTTTCATGTTTCCATGCTGAGGGTTTGCTGTTTCCTTGCTGCATGGCTCTTCTGCTGCTCCTGGCTTCGACAGTGCTGGTATCTGCTGCCCACCCTGCCACCTCCCTGACCTGAGGGTGTTCAAGAACCATGTAGATGTGACACTGAGGGACATGGGTTGATGGGGACGGGTGGATGACTTGTTGATCTTAGGACTCTTTTGCAGCCTTAATGATTCTGTGACCTGACAAGCTGGTGCCATCCATCTCATGTCATTTCAGCCCCAGATGAAGTGTGATGGTGACATTGGATATTCACCAAGAAAGGGTTCAGCCCTTCTGTGCACCTTTTCAGGGCTGGAAAAGTTTTCTCTGCATTTCCTTCAATGGAAAGTGCTGCCCAATTGATTAAATCTTGTACATGTGTCTATCTGCATCCATCTGAACCCCGCACATCTGCCCCCGGCACCACTCCGTGAGCTCAGGGTTATGAGGGCAGACTGGGGAGCCCCATCCATAACCCGTAACACCGCCGTGCCTAAGGAACAATGCATTAATTAGAGGCAGCGATTCAACCTCCACTGTAATCAATTCCGGCAGTGCCCGCGCTGCCTGCACATCCGACAGCCTCTTCCACTCCCTTCTGCAAGATTTATTAATTATCAATGCTGGCTCCGGCGTGGCATGCAGAGGAGAGCAGGAGCGAGGAGGTGGTATCGGCGGCGGAGATCTGAGAGACGTCTGAAGGGGATTGGCATGTGCAGGAGACAGCCTGCCTCCTGGGGACTCGCCCGGTGATCTTTTTTCCTCCCTTCCTCCTGCTTTTCTTTTAATTAGTGGAGCCGGCGTGATGCTCTGCTTGGACAGCAGAGAGGAGGGTGCGTGGCAGCAAGCAGGGGCTGGTGGGTGCGTGCAGCATCTCCTGCATCCCATCCCCTCACCCAGGGGGGCACAGGGCAATGCCTCGTGCCCGGGACAGCTCCAAACCCATGGCCCCAGGAGCTGGGTGGCTCTGTGTAGACCCTCCCCACTCACCCATAACCTCAGCCTTGCCGACCGGTAAGCCCTGATCTTTCCATCTATGGGTGAAGCGTGGCGATTTCCAAGCCTGCCAGCTGATGCCAGCGGATGACCTTGTGGTTTTATTGATCTCTTCTTTCTTGCTGGTGCTGGGGAAGCCATGTTTCCAAGCCTGCCAGCAGCAGCTGGAGGAGGCGGGTTGGAGTGGGAGCGGAGAGCTGGGGGCAGTTCTGCCACTCGGGCTCACAGCCCATGCTGTACCCCAAGCTGGTTTTTCTATACTATTAGAAAAAAATACAAACCCAGTTATTTCTATGCCCCTTTGCCCTGCCGTGTTCTCCCTCCCGCTGTGTGCAGGAGGCACTGGGGGCTGCCCCCATTGTGCTCCCCTGGGTTGGCACAGCACAGCACACAGCACCAGCACCGGCAGCCATGGGCACAGCGCTGTATTAGCATCTGCATGTGTGCTAATAAGGAAACATCATTTCAAACTTCAGCCCTCATTTGCTGGCTACAAAACAGCAAAACAAAGCGAGTGAGAGAGCGTGAAGGGGGAGTATGTTCTAAATGTGCCTGGGAGGATTCAAAGACACTTTAAAGTGGGGATGTGGTCTGGGGAAGAGTCTATTTTCAATGCAGATTTGTTTTTGTTTGAATTAGTTGATGCTTATTTTAAGCTCCTGTGGCACGTTGTCATCTCCGGATTGCTTGTTTTCCTGTGCCAAAGTCAACCTTAATTTTTTTCCCTCCTTTCAAGAGGAACCCACGATTTTCCCTCTGTTGCACAGTACATCAGATGGGCAGGACAGACCCAGCTTCTCTAAGCAATGCTGACAAGATTACCTACTGATTGCTGGAGTAGAATGTTGCATTCCAACTAAAGCTGGGGCAGATGGCGGAGGAAAGCGCTGGAAACTTGTCACTAATTTCTAGTGAAGGACAAACCTCTCGGGGATCGCGGGTTCGCTCTGGGTAAGCTGGGGAAGTTTGGCTGCGTTGCTAGCGCTCATCCCGTGCATCTGCAGTGGGGAACATCCCTGCACCTTGAAATGGGGGGATGGACAAATCTGGGCCCCCTGCAGCCTACGTTGGCACCCACCTCCAGCACGTTTGCCTTCAGCAGTGGGTAAACGCTGCCTTCACATCTGCACAAAAGGGGTCAGCGGGTTTAAGCGCAGCGTGGATGACCCCCAGGGATATCCTGTGTAGCCTGGGAACGCTTCTCTTTCTTTTTGTATCAGGAGACTTGGAATGGGAGCCCTTGTGAAACAGCAGCGGGTATTGCTTATCCCTGAGGGGGCTCAGCACCTTCCCAGAGAAGAACAAACAGAGTGGGAGGAGGGCTGCAAACACGGGTCTGGCCGTGATGCTGCAAGGAGAGCGCAAGCAACACATGAAGTTCCCAAGTGCTTGGGTATGAGGCTTGTGCCACCTGCCCAGCTCAGGAGAGGTGGAGCTGGGGACTGCACAAGAGCAATCTGCCTCCTCAGGGAGCAGCAGCAGGGCTGGCACCACTCCCACTGCAGGCTGGAGTCTGGGAATTGCAGCTCATCCCCTCCCCAGGAGCTGGTGGCAGAGTGACACTGACTTGGGCTGAACAGGACCCAGTCCGAAAGATCAGATATTAGCTAATTAGCTAATTAGTTTCTTATCAGCAGCTAATGGCCAGGAACTTCACCGGCATCTGTCGCCATCACTGGCAGGTGGGGCAGATGCTGAGGACATGGCACCGAAGCAGAGCTACTGACAGAGCATCCTGGAGCATCCCGCTGCCCCGCGCTGCCCCGCGCTGTGGGTCCCTCTGCTTTTGTTTTTGTGCTCTGCGCCGGTGCCTTTGAAGACGGGCACACCATCAATTATTCAGTGCAATAAATAAAGCTCTTGACCTTTCCTTGAGCTTGCCCCGAGACACTCCTACACTGGGGCTGCTCGCTGGTGTCATTACTTCGGCTGTGCCGTTTCTCATCGTGCTTTCATCCTGCCATGTTTTCTTCTCATTAATCACCACAGAAAAGGTCCAGGGCGCACGAGAAGCCCCCCGGGTGCCGAACCCATGCATCCCTGGCTCTGCTCAGCCCCCGGGACCCTCCCGGCCACCAGCGAGATGCCTCTTGGTCTCTGGCTGCTGTCACTTCCTTAGATTTCAGCTCAATCATTTCTGAAATGTGGAGCTGTAGCTAAAACGCCTTTGCAGTTTAACAGGATTTTTCACAGCCTACACAGCAGAGGCTAGAGTTGCTCATCACCTGCTGTTGTAATCTGCACCGTTAAGCCTCCAGCTCTATACAGAAAGCTTAACTTTGCTTTGCTTATTTGCCTTCTCTATTCCCTCGCATCCGGCAGCCATATTTCAGGGAGGAAAAGTTAATCTTTTTTTCCCCTGACTCCAGACAAAGGCATTTCAAATGAGATACAAATTGCTGATGAAATTATTGGCTTTGAGCCCCATCTGGGAAAGGCCCACTTAAAAGAGCCCCTGCTAAAGGGAAGAAAGCCATTTTCTGCAACTCTGACTGCGCTCTGCCAAGAATCACAGAATCACAGAATGGTTTGAGTTGGAAGGGACCCTCCAAGGCCGTCTGGTGCCACTCCCTGCAATGAGCAGGGACACCCACAGCTCCATCAGTGCTCAGAGCCCCATCCAGCCTGACCTTGGCTGTCTGCAGGGACGGGGCACCACTATGTCTCTGCTTAACCTGTGCCAGTGCCCTACCAGGGGCTGAGATGCTCTCCCTGCAGCTTCACAGCCAGCAGCAGGCAATGGGATCCCCCTCTGTCCCTGCAAAGCCCAATGCACAGCGCATCTCCAAAGCTGCGTTCAGGGTGGGCTGTGCAGGACACTCCCTTCCTTACGGCTCATTATGAATGCCGTCCTCAAAGATAAATGTACAACTTGATGTAGAGGTATGCTCTCTGGCGAAACTGAAAAGTTATAGATGTTAGCTTTGTAGCTTTATGAAAGTGCTTTCTTATGGAACCTGAAATGACCAAGATTAGATTGAATTAATATGTACAGTTTTTTTACAAAGATTTCTAGCAGAAGCATTTCATAAAAATGCAAATCTCAGCTGAGATTTATAATTAGTAGAGATATGTCTGGAGCTCACAAATTATCAGCAAAGCCAAGCTCTCCACAGATAATTGCATGGGGCTGTGCTCAGCATCTGATGGCATCCTCTGAACTCTGCTGCCAGCTCAAGGGCAGCGCAGGGTGCTCCAGGCACAGGCATGGCATGTGGGAGCCCTGCAAAGTGGGATGCAAGGGGATATCACAGAGCACCTGCTGGGAGGAAGGAGAGGAAGAGGAAGAGGAGGGGCAGATGGAGATCTTGTGATGCAGTTGTCCTGATGCTTTCACATGCTCCTCCTCCTTCTGGGGTGTGGGAGTGGAAACCTGCTGTGCTGGGAGCTGCTGGCTGGGGTGAGAGGAGCAGAGATGCAGTGCTCTGGGACAGTTCATCCTGCTGACATGAATCTGTAGGTATTGGTTTTTCCAGCTTCTTGTGATTTCCTGACACTAGGTGAAGAACTGCAAAGATATGTTGTTACAACTGCTGTAAAGTTTTTGGGGAAGGGCAGCAAGCCTCTGTGGCAGCACAACTTGTCGTAGGATATAGAATCATGGAATCATAGAACGGCTCAGGTTGGAGGGGACCTCAAAGCCCACCCGGTGCCACCCCCCGGCCATGGGCAGGGCTGCCCCACACCAGCTCAGGCTGCCCAGGGCCCCATCCCACCTGGCCTTGAGTGCCTGCAGGGATGGGGCACCCACAGCTCTCTGGGCAGCAGTGCCAGCGCCTCACCGCCCTCTGAGGAAAGGATTGCTTCCTCACATCTCACCGACATCTCTCCTTTCTTAGGTTAAATCCATTCCCCCTTGTCCTTTTCTTCAGGCAGCACTGGGCACGTCCAACTGTGAGCTTTCATTTCTCTTCCATTCTGTCTCTGCCATTTCTTCTGGAGGCCAGAAGGAGACCCTGGTGGAATATTAACTCCGTGGTCGCTGAGTGATTATTTATTGCAATCATTGCTTACGGGTCCTTTGACTCGTCTCTGTTAATTAGACTGCAGGGTGTAATAAACGTGATGGAAGGCGCCCAGGCAGGGCTGGGGATGCTGCAGTGTGCGGAGCAGCCGCTGTGCTGGGTGCAGCCTCGCGGGCAGCCAAGCCTTGACCTCATCCATCCAGCAAAGGGCAGGAGAGGCTTACAAGTCTGAAATTGTATTAAAAGGGAGAGCTGGTGCTGAACAGCGTGGCCCTGCTGGAAATGAGTTCACGCTCCCAGAGTGCCTTCTTAGAGTTCTCCCAGTGCCTGGCCTTGGGGCACTGAAGCCTGGTATCCAGATGCTCACCATGGCTCTGCCTGGACAGTTACCTGTGCCCAGGCCACTCATTTCAGCACAGCAGAGGTCTGGCCCCATGGTGTGAATGGTGGCACACACAACCCAAGGGCATGGCGAGGTGGGAGGCAGTGGGCACACAGAGCTGCCCCTGACCCGCTCCTGCGCTACATGCGGAGATATTAGGAAAGGAAGGAGAAATGAGCTCATTTAAATGGCATTGCAACCCCCAACCAGGGACTCCTGCCGAAGCAGGCTGTGCGTAGTGCGCTGCGACGAGAGCTGAGAGCAGCTCGGCTCCAGCAGTTATTTAAAATTTAAACCCACAAATTAAACAGGTTCTTTTTTATAATGATAGAGTCCGTGTCCCGGGTCCCCAAGCACCTCTCACTCCCAGGCAGCTGAAATACTGCTCTCCATGAGCAGCCTATGGGTTCTAGCATCCCCATTGCTCACACATGTCCCTGCTCGTGGCCGGGTGCTGCCTGCCCTTGGGTTGGGTATTGCTGAGCCCCCCCGTGCCCCCCTAAGCCTCAGTGGTGCCACGCAGAGCTCAGGTCAGCCGCAGTCTCAGCTGACTCCCGCTTTGAGTTTTAACTTCAGTTTTTAAATTATCACTCAAAGCAAAGCCGTGGTGAGAGGAGAAGAAGTCCTGACATTTGTGTCACAAAAGGAAACCTTTTTTCCTTTCTTCTTTAAAGGCTGGCTTTTCTCCTGCCGCTACCTGTTGCTCTGAATGGATTCGGTGAAAGGAAGCTTTGGGATGGCAACACTGAAATTCTAAGCCCTGCAAGAAGAGCAGACGTCACAGGTGAGAGATGTGCGTGTCTTACAAAACAGAAAAAAAATTAGGCATCATTAAGAGCAGCAAGCTTCTCTCTCTGCAATTTAATGATGCAAGGCAGTCTGCATAGCACAGCTGTCCCTCCACGCAGCAGGGCAAAGCAGAGCTCTGAAGTCACGGTGAGGCCAGGAGGAATTTTCCTATTGATATTTTCCTGAAGAATTAGTGTTTTGATTTAATAAATAAGCTGATGGAGTATGTCTTTGTCCCTAAAAGTGTGCGGTTTTACCTCAAAAAGGCAAACAAAAAGGGACGTTTTCTTAATCCACAGCATTCCAGCTCCAGTAGCCCCTGGACTGTATTTTTGGGTTGTCACGATCATTTTTGGGAATGAACATGCCCATCTCTCATTCCATCTTCGCTACTGTGGTGAGAACTCCTTCCCATGAGGTGCCAGCTCTTGGGGAGGGTTCAATAACCATGGGTTCAGCACAGGGAGCTTTGTGTTTGTTGAACGATGCAACACAACTTAGGGCAAAACCGAATGAGACAGAAAGGGGAGTAAAAAAGCTATTTTATTTCAGTGCAAAACTGTCCACTTTAAATACCCTTTTTATTACTTTATCTGCATAGTAATACTAATAATAGATCTTGTTGGCAGTTCTAATGAGGCCGGAGAATATAAAGTTTCCAATAAAGTTAATTGTTGCCTTTAATATTCTCATACATTTTTAGATGGTAAATCTTTTAATGGAAAAAACACCGATTTTTCTTCCATTATGCATTCAGGACTGGTCCATTCCTTGGCGGGCCAAAACCATGTGCTTGGCCGGGCCAGTTACTGGACAACAGAAAGGAAGTCAGCCCTGAGTTTTATTTAAACCATCCATTAGGGAACAGCTTGAAAAGTGTTTCAAAACACCTTGAAAAGGTCCTTTCTAGGGGTGAAATTAAAGATTTTAAGTTTATCTGAAGGGGAGTTTCCTGCACCAGGAGAAAAACCTCTTGGTATCCAGCTTGCCTGGGCACAGGAGTGGAACACCTGTGTGTTGTCAGTGCTGGGATCTGCTCTGATGTGCTCTGCTCCTCTTCCTCTTCTTCCTCTTTGTGCTCCTTACTCTTCATCTTCTTCATCTTCTTCATCTTCTTCGTCTTCTTCCTCTTCTTCCTCTTCTTTTTCCTTTTCTTCTTCTTCTTCTTCCTCTCTTTTCTTTTCTTTTCTTTTCTTTTCTTTTCTTTTCTTTTCTTTTCTTTTCTTTTCTTTTCTTTTCTTTTCTTTTCTTTTCTTTTCTTTTC
>NC_034431.1:5160712-5176827 GCF_002078875.1 Numida meleagris | reverse complement strand
CTTTTCTTTTCTTTTCTTCTTCCTTTTCTTTTCTTTTCTTCTTCCTTTTCTTTTCTTTTCTTCTTCCTTTTCTTCTTTCTCTTCTTCTTCCTCTTCCTCTCCTTCTTCTTCTTTTTCTTCTTCCTTTTCTTCTTCCTCTTCTTCCTCTATTTTTCTCTTCTTCTTCCTCTTCTTCATCTTCTTCCTCTTCTTTTTCCTTTTCTTCTTCTTCTTCCTCTCTTTTCTCTTCTTTTTCTTCTTCCTTTTCTTCTTCCTCTTTTTTTGTCTTCCTCTTCTTCCTCTTCTTTTCCTCTCCCTCTCCATCTTCTTCTTTGTCTTCTTCCTTTTCTTCTTCTTCTTCTTCCTCTATTTTTCTCTTCTTCTTCCTCTTCATTTTCTTCTTCCTCTTCTTTGTCTTCTTCCTCTTTTTCCTCTTTTTTTCCTCTTCTTCTCCATCTTCCTCTCCATCATCTTTTTCTCTCTCTTTTTCTTCCCTCTTCTCATCTCCCTTCCCCAGGATGCTGCCAACCTGCTGCTCCAGCACTGGGTAATTTATAGGCGACGCTGCCATTGGCTGTGCCTTCGTTCATAACAGGTGGTTGGATAATTAAGTGTGCTTTATGCGTACAACACTGTTTTGCTCAATGTAATTGCAGATTCCATATAAATAATTCACATGGAATTATTATACTGAGGACATTGCTTGCCTCCTCATAATTTGCTTAACTGAAATAGGCTCTTTCATCACTAGCAGTGATTTGCTTTAAGACCATGTACACAGCATCCTTTACAGGCCGACTTCTGTGCAGATTACTGTAAATTTAATTAAGTTATGCAAATTGTTTGTCCACTCTACGGTGAAAGGGCATAAGGCCACTGGACTGTGTAGCCCAAGGCCAGTGAATGGGAGCAGTGAGCCTGACACCTTTTGAAAGAAATAGGTGATTATTAATAATAAAATAATAACAGCAACGTACTTATCAGTGGTGCCCTTCCTCCCCGCAGTGATTCTTGTGCTTTTTGCTAAGTGCATGCAAGACAGTTGTTAGCACTCCATGGGATTGATTTAGGGGCCCTGCTGTGTGGCTGCACGAAGGCACTCCTTGCAAGGAGAGGTCCCCAGTGCACTGTGATGGGCACTGGGTGGGCTGAAACCAGGGCACGGGGAGGGCATGGTAAAGTGCTGACTCCAGTGATGGCCAGTAATGCTGTGCATTGTGATACACTGGCTAAACACAGTCCTGTGAGCAGCGAAAAATACACAGCTGAACTTGGTGTTCTGATAAAGGAATTTGAGTATGTGTTTCAGGATTGCTGAAAATATCATTAATTTTTTTTGTATATTTGGGACTCCGTTTTTAGCCAACATAAATGCATTACCTACATGTTTCCAAATGGACTGTATAGGGTTGCAATCAGATGTTCAGCTCAAAATCTGATCGTACCTCTTTACCACGCTTTTATGAGAGAAAAATATCCCTTGTTTCACTCTCACGCCTTATTCACGTTATCACTTTTTGGCAGCTCATACTTCTGTGAACAACCATGTTCAAGGATGAAGCATGGGAAGAGTGAAATTTCATCAGACATCACCGGCCAACGCCATGCGACCTCTCTGTGAGCTGCAGCCACTGCCCTGGAATTAGACTGATGCATTAGCTTCACAGCAAGGTCACATACCCCTCTAGTTTGATGGCTTTGATGCTCCCTCTCTTTTTTTCTACTCTTATAATAAAATATTAAAAATTGAAAGAAGTTTTGTTACTTACGTACATGAACTATATTATATATGAGGGCTGCTCTGAAAATAATGCCTCCTGTTTTATGGTGTCAGCCCACAACGTCAGAGGTGGATGGTGGTGGTATGGCAGTAGAAGTGGAACCTTCCCACCAATATCCAATTCCATGCTGTTGCTGTGTGACAGGTGGCAGCAGAGGGGCAGACTGACACAGTGGTGTCTGACATGGAAGTGCGGATGAAGCAAAGGTGTGTCTTTGAGTTCCATGTGGAAAAAATGTCTCCCATGGACACTTAGTGAATGCTTCCGAGACAAAACAGTGGATATAAGTATAGTGAGGGGTGAGTGGTGCTTTTCAGCAGTGGCTACAGTGGATCAGTTCTGCTGGTGCAGGTTCTGACAAGCGTGGCATGTACCTCTTGTTCTGCTGGCAAAAATGCAGAGCTCATGGCAGTGACTACAACGAAAAATAGTGTTCTGTACCTGAGTATTTACTCTATCAAACAGCGTTATTGTGTTCTTTGTGCCTATTGCAGCTTCCATGGAAATAAATAGGAGGTATAACTTTCGGAGCAACCTACATTCATGCAGCCCAGGACGATTCCTCTTCTCTCAGTGTGGCTCAAGCAAGCTGAAAGGTTGACACCATGCTGTACAGCATGGGGACAAGTGCAGAAGAGAACAGGATGCCACAGCAGGTGACGCTTTGGGTAACAGCACCCCTCCCCACCCTAGGAGTGTTCTGCCATTAGGATTCCTGTCTTCCAAGGAGCACTCAGCGAGCTGCCAATTATTTATAACAAAGGGAGTGTGCTTTCACCCCATGCCAGCCCCTCTGCCCCCACCCCAGCCTCATGGCATCACCTGAATGAATGAGTCTACCCAACCCGCCTGGGCCTGTAGCACCATTATCCCCATCCAACACTGGAGGAGGCTCAGACTGAGCGACCTCCCCAAGGTCACTCAGCGTGTCAGTGACAGAGATGGATTTAGAACCCAGGAGGTGGCTTTAAAAAAAAAAATAAAAAAAAATCGCCCTATCTTTATTTTTTTTTTATCGCATTTAAAAATAAAACACAGTTATTAAATATCATAATACTCATAATAGATTTTAGACTTGAACTGCATCCAGAGATGCTAAATGATAAATATAGCTATTATCAGAATAAGCACTCAGTGAAATTGATAGCTAGCATTTGTTTAATGAGTGTGTATATATACACAGAGAGAGGCATGCATGTGCGTGGAGGGGGAGAGACTTTCCGTGTGCATTCAGGAGAGAAAATTCTTATGTAACAGAGCACTGTCAGCTCACAGCAGCGCTTTCCTGCAGCTCAGTCACCCCTGCAGAGAAAGTGTTAAATTCTGTCATGCTAAAGGTCACAGGAAGACCCAATAAATGCCCAGTTTAACAATGGGGAGAAATATTTTTATCGGTAACCTTTCGAGAAGCGAGTTTAATTGCATGCTAACAGTCATTCACCGAGGGCTGCTAGGAACTACGGGGGAAGGCAAATGACAACAGTTTGAAGGGTCGTTAAAGTTGGACTCTGCTTTGCTGAGTTCGATGCAGAGTGGTCCCAGTGCTGCAGGAGCCCCAGGTGACACTGCTGTGTGCCAGGTGTGGATGGAAAGCTTTGGATAGGAACCTGCTGGATTTGGGGGTGGCAGAGCCATTCTCACTAATGCACACAGAGCGCTAGAACTGTGGTGCATAGGATGGAAAGGATACCTCATGAACATCACCCTAGAGATGGGCTGGTGGGTGCCCCCTGGTTATTTAGGGGATGAAAGCAGAGCACCTGATGGGGCAGGCAGGTGCAGTGTGTTATGAGGGTAGCCTATAAGATGGTGCTGCCCAGAGCAGCTTCCTTTTAGTAGGGAGCAATTAGGAGTGTGAGCACCTTCCTTCAGGGCTCAGCCAGGCTCCTGAGGTGGGCAGAGCGATGTGTAAGGCTCCGTTCCCTGCTTGTCAGCCCTCACCAGCAGCAGCAAGGCTCGGGTGGTCCCAGGGCTTGCTTAGAAGGCTGCCCAAGGTAAGCACAGTGTTTTCTCTCTTTTCAACCTGGTCGTGTGTGGGGCACTCACTGCAACTTGTTCTTAGTGCCCCCCCTGCTGCCTGTGGAAATGCAAAAGGGAGAGATGTGGCTGCGGTGCCTGTCCCTGAGCGTTCCCTCTCCTGCTGCAGGCATGGTGCTGCCCACTGTGCTCTAGGGTAGAGCTTCATTCTGCAGAGCTTACAGGCATGAGTTAAATATTTTCCTGTTTTCTGGTCTGGGGGGACAAGGGCTGCAGCTTGCTACATGGCCTTGCACAGGTGAAAGTGATGATGGTGATAATTGAGGGCTAATTACTTTCTGCTGGCAGTGGGCCACCAGGTGTCCTGGCTGGCACAAAGACAGAGGCTCAGAGTTATTTCCTCCTCTGAGGTCTGGCAAAGGGGAGCAGCTGCAGTTGGTGTTGCTCCCTCTCTCTGTGAGAGTTTTCTCCAGACCTGCTCAGTAACGCAGTCTCCTGGTGATGTCCTATGCTGTATGGGTCAGCACTTTCCTTGGAGGCAGGAGCAAAGATAAACCATATTTCTCTTTGTTATCTTGTTTCCTTGTTGGTTTGGTGAAGCTGAGCAAATGATCCAGCTTGGAATTCACTCCACAAGCATTTCTGCTCAGGCAGTGCCCCCTTCTATAACCTGTAATGATACCTCTGATGTGGTGCTTAAACAGGTTGTTTCCTCTCTATAGACTTTTAATCTCATATTTTCCCAAACTGCTCTACCTTTATCTCTCTAGACTCTAAATATATATTTCTATCCAGTCCATAATGCCTCGTTTCAGTTGTTGAGCACTTACAATGCAGAAATTAATGTCAGTTTTAATAGCTGTGGGGAAGGTAAGGAATGAGGGCTGCGTGGTGTTATCTCAAGGTACGGGGCTGTGGGTTTGGCTGCAGGAGCTGCAGAACCAGCTGCTCTCTCCTGGTGTTCTCAGATTCTTGGGGCACCTCTCTTGTAGATGACCCAAGCCAGTGGTCAGTGGAGATCATAAATCACAGATGAGGAAGATGGCAGAAATGGGGGAGTGGTTCCTTCCAAACGCTGCTCTTGAGGGTGCTGAGCATCCTCAGACCCTGTGAATTAGTGCAAGCCTAAGCACTGGATGAAGTTTTGGAACTGAGTGTATGCTGCATGGTTTGGGCTGGACACATGGCTTGCAGAAGCCTGAAACTTCCCTGCTTGTGCTGCAGTAGCCAACAGCTGCTAGATATTAATGGCACAGCTTCCTGCAGGCATTACGAGGCTTCATTAATAAGTGTCAGGATCTGCTGCTGAAGGGGATATAGTTGTGTACAGCACTGTTACAACTGCGGAAGATGAAACAGGAAATTAAACTCAGGGTGACAGCAGTCGCTGCAGGAGGCAGCCCCAGTGGGAAGCCCAGGAACTGAGGGAACATCTGCTCAGAGGACAGGGCTGAGCGCTCGGGGGACTTCAGATGGAGAGAGAACCCAGGCAGCATCTCTGTCCCAAGGCGTATGCTGGGCTTTGATGGGGGCATCCTCGGGCAGTCTGCTGGGGGAGCAGCTTGGTGTTCCTCCCTGTCCATCCTCAGCTCTGGCCCCACGCTATTTATTTGTGTTTTAGCAGAAACGTAATATAAATGAAGCACCACCATAAAAATGTCAGGGAAAGTTCAAACCTATTCATTACCCATTTCTTTCGGATTAAAATTTCCATCAAGGCTGCTTGGTTTTGACTTGAGTTGCTTTCCTTTTAATGAGCTTGATATAGAAGGTAAAAGATGCTAATTCATCCTTACATCTCTATCATCTCTCAGCTTTTTCTATATAAAGCATCAAGGTCGCATTCTGGGGAAATGTCTTTTTACCAAAGGTGCCATAATAATAATGAAGAAGCAATTTGTTTCAGCAAACTGCCTACAGTAATGAAGCTTAATTATAACCGTGTTATTAATACTGCTGCTTAAGGTAATTCACTTCTGAGCGGGGCGCAGAACAGTAAACTATAATTTAAACAAGAATCGAGACCTAATTTAAATCATCAGATCTGCTATGGAGAAAGGCAAACAGAGCGACTGTGATCGCACGCGGGTTGGAGCTCTCCCTCTGTTCAGTTCCCTGGGAACGTCTGGAGCTGCTGCAAATGCCTCGGCGGTTTTCTCATCGCCGTGCTCCTGTCTAAAGGAACAGAAAGCAAAGCTTCCCCCTCTGCTTGGGGACACGCTGATGTGTAGGCACCTGCCGTCAACTTTCAGCTGCTGCCGGCCTCGTGTCTGTGTAATGCACAGAGTGCCCGTGTGCTTGAAGGTGTGTATGCATCACCTTCCCCTATGTGCCTGCCCAAAGCTTCCAGGGAGCCCTGAGCGCTGCCCAGAAGCGCTCTCTGCTGGGCACAGCTGCTGCCCCCAATGCTTGCCCTCCCCTCCCTGTGTTTTGTGAAACATAAGAGATGTCCTTGTTAGCAAAGAGTGGTTTCAATTCCACACTGTTTGGAAGCCTTGGGACCGGTACCTCTTATTGTGTCCCTTCCTCCCCCGTCTGTCCCCTGTTGTTTCTTCCCCCCCGGATCTTTATTTTCCAGGCTGAGCATCCCCATCCATGTCCCTCCTTCTGCCTCAGCCCATTCCCTCCTACTGGTGGTGGCTTCACAGACCTCTTAGCTCTCAGATCCCTTTCTCTCAGCCCTCTGCTTCCCCCTTTTCCATAACGAGCTCCTTCCCTTTCGGTGGCTGCACGCCCTGACATCCCCCTTCCCGAATCCCTCATTAGTTCTGTTCTTCCCTGCGCTCCCTCACCTCAAAGCTCCCGCAGCCATCTCTGCTCTCTGCTGCAGTGCTCCGACGGTTACGCGGGCTCTGTGAAGCCAAATGACATGAAATGATATTTCTACTTTGCCAGTAATAACGTTTCCTTGCAAACCCCTCTTCAATAGGAAATAGAGTGAGAAACCACAACAGTCTCTCTCCTTTCCCATTCCTCTTTAGGGCTTGCTGTCAAATCCATGCTTCCAAATCCTGGCATGCAAAATGCATTCACCCATACAGGGTTCAGGCAGCTCTGTTTGCTCGGTGATTAGACCCGGGTTCACCCTTGTCACTGCCAGGTGTGGCTCTGTTAGAAATGGTGACAGTGGAGAAGAGATGCGGAGGAGAAGTGAATCAGCGGAGTGTTTCTTGGGCAGGGGAAAAAGCCTCCATCACTGTTCCACTTGACTGCAACCTCCTGCAGGCTGTTTCATCTCATATTATCTAAGCTCCAAGGGGGTGTCCAATTTGAGGAACAATAACTATAAAGTCATTTGCAGTCCCCCGCTGAGGCACAGCACATGATAGCCTGGGTAAAGCAGCAAACAGACTTGATGGCCCCTTCTGCGGAGCTGGACTCGTGTTGGGGGAGGGGGGGAGGATGGTGGCTGGACCCTCTGGTGTGGGGCTGTCTTCTCGCTCTGCCCCACGGTGCTGCCAGGAAGGTCACAGGGCTGGAGCCATGCTAATGTGGTACTGCAGGCATGGGCTGTGCTGGCGCTTTGCTTCCAGTTTCCTACTGTTGTGTTAGCGCTGGTGTGGCTCCACAGAGGTTAAAGCAGCTGTGATGAGCCCATTCACGCTGCTCCTGCCTGTGGAACTGGTTCAAGAACAGGAAATTGGAAAAAGTGTGATGGCTTCGTGTCCAGCCTTCAGCAGCGTGGTGGTGGTGGGATCTGAGGAAGAGGATGGGTGCATGGCCATTGGGATACCCGGTGCTGCTGGCATGCACTGACCCAGCTTTGCTTTGTCTACTGCTGTCCAGTGGGAAACGTCCTCCCCAGCAAAGCTGCTCTTCTCCTCCTCCATAGCAGCAACCAGCTCATTTGATGTTTGCAATATTTTTCCTTTGCATGTGAGTATTTTTTGGGGACGGTGGCAAAGCTCAACTAATGGAGGCTTTCAAGAAGGGTTGTATCAAAATATTGTCATCACAGCAAGCACCCATTGGCCTTTTTGCTGCGAACCTTGGGGAGGCTGAGCCATCTGGGGCACTTTCCTGTCTCCCATGGGAATGGACTTTCTGTACTTGGATGCCACTGGAGGCAGCTCTGCAGCCTGGGGCAGGGCAGGGGCTTTGTGAGAGCTGTGCTGGGAGCTGCCTGAGCTCTGCTCTGTGCTGTGAGAAGCACGACAGCTTGGCACAGAGGGGACAAATCTGTCTTTTGCTCCTGCCCTCTGCTGAGCCCTCCTTCCAGGCACAGAGCGAGCGCTGGTTGCAGGAGTAATGTTTTTGCTATAGATCCTCTCTCCTGGAAGCTGGAAGATCAGAGAGTTTCACATAACCTCAGATAGATCTGATCAACAGTTTTGCCTCCTCAGCTTGCTTCCCCCTCGACTGGGTGGTTGCTCATCCTCAGAATGCTCTTAATGACACCGCCACGTGCTTAGCCATGGTGGTGACTTTGTCACTCCCGGACAGCAGCAAGGAATGACCCAAGTCCTTTGCCCCCCTGCTGCTCACGGATGCCCACCCTTCCTTCACCCAGCTTCCAGGCTGCTCCCCTGGAGTCCCAGGGCAGTGCTGGATCGCTGCCTGTCTCCTGCCTTTGGCTTGGCTTCCTGCTCCCCCTGTGCACTGCAGAGCTGCGCTCCTGAGCTACAGCCTTAATCCACGATAAGAGACTTGATCTCAGAGAGTCAACTGGCAAACACCACGAGTGATATAAAGCGGCCCAGCAGGACTGAATGCATTACCTGGAGATTATTTTAAGGAAAGGAGGGAAGAGGGAAGGAAGCGGGGAGGAGAAGTAAAAACCAAGTGCTGAGTTTTGCTGTGCGTGCGTGTCACAGGTGATTCACAAGGTGACTTCCCAAGCCCTCCCACGCTAACTTGTAAGATGAAAAACAAGCCCAGCATCTGTCTGGGAGATAAAGTGATGTGTGTGATAGCGTGGGAAAGGCTGTAGGCTTTCCTCCCTTGCTCAGTGCATCACTGGGCACAGCAGAGACAGGGGAAGGGAAGGGGTGAGAGTGACCCAGAGGGAACACTGGGAGTGGATACAGCTGCAGAATGGGATTTAGGAAATTCCTCTCTGCCAGCAACAGAAATGCCCTTGCTGGGTCTGTTTAAAGAATAAATAGTCTCAAAATGTGCAACTCAATGGCAATTTGTATGGATGTTCTACACAATTCAATACTGGGGGAGAAGGATGAACCTATTACAGTAATTAACTTCTTGCACATCAAAGCAAACGCGCTGAAGAAGCTTTTCTGTGCAGTGGTTTGATTCTGGTTAGGAAGGAAATGGAAGCAATAGTGGGAATGTTGTGTGCCAACTCTGCTGGTGTGACCTCCAGGGGCTTCCGCTCCCAGAGACCATCTCAGAGGAGCCCCTCCATGTCCGTCTGTCTGTCTCCTTGAGAAGCAGCCAAGGTCAGAGCACCATCCTCCATCCAGAGCAGTCCCCTTAGCTTGGATCTGACTTAAAACAGTTTGGGAAAGGGAGGGAAAGTATTCAGCGGGGAGTTCGGGAAGAGCAGAAGTTTTAATTGGGTTTTATCTATTAGTTAATCAGGAAGTATTTCTGTGACAATTAGGTCAAAGCCTCTGGCATGTCTGTGAAGCAGACATCCATCATTAGCCCTACCTGGGTTTGCAAAATGGTATTTATGAGCTTCCAGCAGGCGAAAAAGCCCTTCTAAGAAATTAAGGTGAAATGCACACTCTTGACCATGGGGGGAAGGCTGTCAGCTCTGATTGATGGCCGGGAGAGGGGAAGAACAGCTGTTTGTGGGGTCCAGCCACGTTTTAAAAACCTTTGTCTGTCGGCAGCAGCTGGTCCCCAAATGGGGTGGGGTGGTGGTGCTGGGAGCCATGAGTGCTGCTGCTCGGGGAGAGATGCTGTTGGGAGCGTTGCATGAGGCCAAAGCATGGCCTTGCACAGTGGGGTCCCACTCGTTTCTGTGCAGTATGCAGCCTGAGTCTCTGCAGGCTGCTCTAACCTCATTGCAGCACTGAGAAATAGTATTTTTCCCGGAGACTGTGTGCATGCACGCCAGTCTAAATGAGGATTTTCTCACACGGCTCTGTCCAAACTTGTTTAAGGCCTTAAAACTCGGTTGTGTGCCCAGCACTCTTCTGCAGCAGGGAGAGGATAGCAACAGGAGCAGCCTGGGGGGGGAGGGGGATTGTGCAAGTTAACCTGAAGCTGGGGCTTGGGCATAGTGCAGCACAAAGCGTGCTTCAGCCGTGCTTTTGTGCTGATGTTGATTCATCTGAATAGAAATGATTCATTGGAAGGGGATCAAGCCAAGTGATGTGTGTTTTTGAAAATCTGAGTAGTTTGGGGGTGCCCCATCCCTGCAGGCGCTCAAGGCCAGGTGGGATGGGGTCCTGGGCAGCCTGAGCTGGTGGGGGGCAGCTCTGCCCATGGCCGGGGGGTGGCACTGGGTGATCCTTAAGGTCCCCTCCAACCTGAGCTGTTCTATGGTTCTAGTTACAACATTGACTAAAAATAGTATTTTTCTCAATTTTCAAAGCAGTATGTGTTCTGGGAAGGAAGTTAATTTACTGCAAGTGAATGAAAGATTTGGAAAACAGCCACAAATTGTTATTTTTAATTGTTGAAACAAACAAAAAAAAAATAGCAGTTGGAGTTACGTGGGTTTTGTCTGGGGATGTTTGCTGGCTCCCTTGTGCTCTTCTTTATCCACTGACCTCTTTTGGATCCTAAATTTTTGGTTCGATTTGAGGTAGTCTTTATTTTTTTTTTAATCCTTCAGAATTCTCAGCACATCAGAGAACCATTTCCCCAGTTTTCAGGTGAATCCCCTGACTGTGGAATTCACTCGGATCAAGAAAGTCCCGTCCTGCTGCCCCATGGGGCACCTCTCAAGATGTGTTTGTTCATTCCAGCTGTGTCAGGGGATGTACATGGAAGAGTAAGATGGGGTTTTCCTGTGGGAGATGGGGAGAGAGAGTCTTGAGGCTGATGTGGTGACAGCAGACCCTCAGGAGCATGCACAGAGCAGGCAGGCACGGCCGTGGGCTGCTCTCCTCCTGTGTTCATGCACTGCTGAGCTTTGCTCAGGGCTTGCTCCAGGATGTGAGCAGGGGGGCTTGCACAGCTCCCCGTTGTGCACCTCAAGTTCGCTTCTGGGTGCAGCAGTTTCCCCTGGCATGAAATGGGAGTGATGTGCAAATCCCCTTTCTAAAGGAGTATTGGGGTGATGCTGTTTGTTCAGCTACAGAACCCTCTCCAGGTGATCTCTGTGCTTGGGGTGCTTTGTGTTGTCCTAGGGAAGTACATAGCCCTGCAGGGAGGGTACAGCACTGGGAAACACGGCGCTCACCACTTTCCCCATGTACAGAGCAGCTCAGGAGGGACAGCAAAGCCAAAGCTGATCTGCTGGAAGTTGTTTGGCCGTGAAGGATTTCCAAGCTGTGAAGTGGAATGATAATCATTTTGAAACTTATTTTCTTTTTCCCCTTAAATAATTCTCATTACAGGAATGTTAATTGGGTGCTTTATTAGCAAGCTGTGCAGCTCTCAGGGGAGGGCAGCTCTGTGCTGGGGGCACCTCTGTGCTGGGGGCACCTGTGGGTGACACTGAGTGAGGAGTGGCACCTGGGGTGGCACTGAGTGGAGAGGAGCAGAGCTCTGGTGGCACTGGGATTACCCTGAGGCTGAGCATCGTGCTCTGTTGCTCAGTTACATGAAGTCCCCTCGCAAACCAAACAAAGCCAGCAGTTTCCTTGCAAGTTTGCAGAGGGCAGGAGCCCTTCTCTTTTAATTAGCTGCAGCAGAGCTATTCAGCAGTAAGTGCATTGAGCTGCTGGGCACGCTGGGTACGGCCCTCCTCTAGGTTAAGTGGTAATTACACCTAATTAGGAGCAAATAAATATTGTATGCGCTTTGGACTACTGCAAGTGACCAGCGGAAAGCCAGAAGTGTGGGGAACATCTGCGTGCTGCTGCGGGTCCTTCCTGGACCAGAGAGCCCCTTCTGTCTTTTACCCCATGTATCTCACACAGCTTGATAGCAGCGCCCTTGGTCTTTCCCCATTGCCAGCCTGGAGCTGGAGCCCCAGGGCTTCTCCCTCTGCACCCAGTCTCCCCAGTGCCCTCTGGTGATCTCCCCTGCCCATTTGGCACGGTTTCTGCATTGGCAGGACGAGGCTAATAATGATTACCTGGCTTGCAGGGATGCTGGAAGGCCTAATTAGCTAATGTCCATAAATTCGGTGCCTGCACCTGGAACTGCTGCTGCTGTGTTTCTGGTACTTTTGGATTCTTTTTCCTCTCCTTCTCGACTGCAGGCAGGTTACAGCACATCCTGGAAGGAAGGATGAAATGCAACTGGAGCTTTGTCTTTTATTGTGTTTCTGTTCTGTAATAAACAGCAGTGGGTATTCATTATTATTTAAACACCCCATGCTTCTGAAGCCTTATTTAGGCAGCGTTTTTCCACAGCATATGCTGGAATTTACAGTAAGTGCAGCCGCTCTACAGTCAACATTTGGTTTCTTTCACCCACAGACTGTGGTGCTAATTAGGGGAGGTTTTCCCTTGTTATCTCAGGGAGGTCAGGCCCAGCAATTAGCATTTTGCAGAGATCTGAGAGGAGATGTGGCAGAGCTGAGCCCGCAGGTGGGCAGCGTGGGGGGACGTGGCCCTGGGGTGCTGTGTGTTTGTCCTGGAGCTGCTGGAGGGATCCGCATTCCCTTGGAGCAGCTCTGACTTCGGTGCATGTTCCATGCAATCCCATGTGTCTTTGGGGTGCATCCACCCCTGCTGTGCTTTGCAGCTGACGTGGAGCACAAACGTGCAGTGGGTTCTCCTTGCCAGGAGGGCTCTGCTCCTCCACCTCCTCGGGCATATAAGCAGTGCCACCCAAGCAGGGGTCATGCAGGCTGCCGAGCAATCTCTGTGCCACTGAGATGGGCTGTAGAACTTCATGGCACAGCTCAGGAACTCAACTAATTAATGTGAGACTGGGACGGGCTGCCCTCAGTCACACACCCTTAGGCATCAACCTGCAGTGAGCTTCTGCAGCATCAACGGGGGCGGTCGGGGTGTGCTGTAAATAAGGGCACCAGAGCCTGTTCCACTGTATTTGCACAGTGCAAAGCTTTCCAGGCACGGGCTTTGATATTGTAGAATCAAATTAAACTTCCTCCTCCTCTGAATTCCCTCCTGGCCGGTGATGCAGCTCTGCGGGATGAAGGCACCGCAGCCCCCAGTCACCGCGGCTGCTCGGGCAATTTCCCCTTTATACACACGCACAGCTGACAATGGCAGAATGGGTCCCTGCAGGCAGGGAATATCAGCAAAGCTGCTTTTGTGCTTCTGCCTGCAGAGCAAAGCGAGCCCTGCTTCGCAGCTCTAGATATTATCTGCAAGCTGCTCTGTGTAACTTTATTTAGATCTTTCTGCATTAATTGCATGGAGAAGGGCTCAAAAGTTCAGAATGTGAGAGAGGGATCTTTGATGTAGGAGGCTGTTGTCTCGGAATCGGGCTTTATATTATTATGTAAAACATAAAGGGCATTAGTTAGAAAACTGCTGATTAATTGAAGAACTCTGTCTTGTGAGCTCCTTTGTTTAAGGAGGGGGGAGGAAGGAGCCTGTCTGCACTGTGCCCAGCCCTGCTGGCGCAATGGGAAACCTGCACCTTTTCCCCCTTGCCAAAATCAATAGGGGGACATGGTGGGAGGGTCGCCTAATTGGATGCTGCTCACTGAGAGGCCACTGCAGTCAGAAGCCTAAGCACAGTGCTTCAGACCAGCCACGAGGTCATCAATCACGCTGTGAGCTGCGTGGGGGCTCCTCCCCATCTCCATGTCCCATTGATCCGGAGCCGTGGCTGTACCATGGGGTCATGCCAGGCAGCACCCCGCCAGCACAGCCCACTCCACAGCTCGCGCCCACCTCCCTTACAGCTTCCTAGTAAGGATATTTTCTTTCTTAAACCCAAGTCAATTTCCTTGCTTTTTGCGTATTTATTTTAGTGCTGGCTTTGGGAACAGTCCAACGATGCTGGCAAATTGGTGGTGGAGGGTGATGCCCAGCCACCGTGGGGTGCTGCAGCAAGAAGGGGATGGGAGCGTGGCCTCCTGCTCTGCCATGGGGCTGCAGCCCCTTCCATCCTGCTTGTCATTTTGTTGGCATTTCACCTCTTCCATCCCTGGCGGCTGCAGATTGCTGTTTGCTGAACCACTCTCCTGTAGGTGACACTTCCAGCTGTGGTATACAGGTGTGAGGGGATGGAATAGGGGCTGGTGTGTGGGGTGCATTTGGCAAAGAGCAGTGATGCCTTGCGCAGGCACTCGGGGCTGCCCGCTGTGCCGCTAATGTGCATTTACCGCAACATCCCTGGAAAAATGTGCAGAAGTTGCTCAAGTGCCTGTGCTCCATCAGATCCACCCGGAAGGATTGCTCCGAGAGGAGCGGGAAGAATCATCACAGACCCAAGATAAAAAAAGAAAAAAAATAATAATCAAAGCCTAATCCTAAAAACTCTTCTTTAATCTTTGTGCTTCCAGACCTAGTCTCTCTTTCATCTAGGACTTTGCTGTTCTTTAGTTATTCTATGGTTATAGAAACCACAAGGCTGTAAGAGGGAAAGAGAAAAGAAAAGATTAAATTAATGAGCAGGTAAGCAGGTTTATTATTTCGTCTGATCCTTCCTTCCTTCCTGCTAATTTCTCTGAGGCAATTTGGGAGGTAGAGGCTGTAACATTAACTTTGTGACAGACTATTGTATCCATTTTCTTCCTTAAACCATTTATCTGAATGATATTAAGATCCAATTTGCATAGCTACTTTAAGGAACAGCGCGGTGAGTGTGTATCAGCCAAGCTGTGGTGTCTGACAGGAGCAGCATTTGCCAGCATAAAAATAATGAAAGGGATACTTTCAGTGTGTGTAATTATAGAATATACACCACACCACAATGAGATGGTACCAATGGCAGTGGTGTATATTCCATACACTGACCTGCAGAGCAGCTCACCCACTGTGAACCCTTTCTGTCCCAAAGCAGCTGGAGATTCACTGCTTGGGAAGCACAGCAGCATTCCTAAATCCAGCTCCAGGTGAACTTCTGCTGCCTCTGAAATGTGTGGGCAGTGCAGCTGTGGGAAGGATGTGAAAGGGACTGAAGCAGAATCCAGGGAGAAGGCTGAGGGGGGTGGGGAGAAGAGCCCTCCAGGTTGCAGCTGGAGGTTGCCTTAATGCTCATCTAACAGTAAGGCCAGGCTGGGTATCTGTACATTGGGCATGTGAGCAACTTCTCTGTGGGACTTTGAGATGTGCTGGGCAGCATCTTGGATTGAAATCCTAGAACCTCTGAGTTATAAGGGGCCCTCCAAGGCCGCCTGGTTCCACTCCCTGCAGTGCACAGGGACGCCCACAGCTCCGTCAGTGCTCACAACCCCGTCCAGCCTGACCTTGGCTGTCTGCAGGGACGGGGCACCACCGCCTCTCTGGGCAACCTGTGCCAGTGCCTCACCACCCTTATGATAAAAAAGAAAGATTTCTTATATCTGATCTATATAATATATATTCTGAAATGCAGAAAGGTGTGGGAACGGAAAACCGAAATGTCCAGGCATTGAGCCCCCTGTGTGCACCAGGTGCTGGGTAGGACCCTGCTGCCCAAAAGGGAGGAGCAGAGGGATGGGATGGGGCACTGGCCTCTGGTGTCCCCCAGGCACCCTAGTGATGAGCTGTGCTCCTCCTGCACCTGCCTGGTGCTGGAGGAGGGGAATTGCAGCCTGCAGTCTGTATTGCAAAAGGGGCTTGGAGTTGAGGAGACGCCAGGTGGGCTGTGGGGGAGCAGAAGGTGGTGGCATCATGCAGGACTTAGCCTGTGGGACAAGTGGGCTCAAGGGAGTCATTCCACTTCTCGTGCCAGCATCTGAGTCTAATCCTCACTTCTAGCTCATTAATTGAACCACGGAGACCAAGCCTGAGGCCAAGTCCTTGGCTGCAGTAAGTCAGTTGCTGGCTCAGCTCCACCAGAGGCACTCGTTCCTTGGCTGGTGTGGTCTCTCCTCTCCTTACATTGCACCTACTTAAAAAATTGTGGTGTGCTTTGGTGGAGGGAGAGATTGAAGCTCTGCTTATTTCTTTAAGGTACTGTGCTCTCCAAAACTGCCCTTGTCATTCCCGTTATGGTTTGTAGGAAGCAGGCTGGCTGCTGCACATCCTGGCTATCCAGGGCATCAGAGGGACAGCCTTGGTCCTGGCTGTCCAAGATGGGATGGGATGCTTCTTCCTCTACTATTCCCCATCTCTATAGAATCTCTCTCTCTCTCACACACAGACACACAGACACACAGACACACAGACACACAGACACACAGACACACAGACACACAGACACACAGACACACAGACACACAGACACACA
>NC_034431.1:5129907-5160422 GCF_002078875.1 Numida meleagris | reverse complement strand
TGTGGTTTGAGGAGTTTCTGAGTGCTTTGGGCCTAGTGATAAATGCTGTATGCGGTGGGAGAGGGGTGTGGGAAGTCAGGAACGAAGGGAAGCACCGGGAGAAGGTTACCCATGGACCACAAACTGCTCAGTGGTGTCTGGGGTTTGCTGCTGTGGGGAGGGAGGGCACAGCAATGCCATCAGGAAGAGCTGTGGCCGCATCCTTGGTTCTATGTCCCACTAATCCAGCTAGCGAGCAGCCAAATGTGGTTGGCGATCGATTGGCCCCAATGGAAGCGCTTCCAGCCCTGGGCTGGGCTGCTGCCAGGTGGAGGCCCCAGGGCAGGTGTGAGCACTGGGGACATGAGTTATGGCACCTGGCAGAGGTCGATGTCTGCAGTTCTCAATGAGCCATTCAGGAAAGCAGCAGCAGTGATGGATTCTCAGTCAGGTCTGTCTTGCTGGCTGATAAAGCCTTAACTTTATAGTTATGAACTGGACACAGGAAATAGTCTGGTGCAATGTGTGCCGTGCTGATGGGCTGTGGTTTTAAGCCTTACTGTTTCAGAGCAGTGGTGTGAATGGGCTGTGCCGTTAGCCCTGCTCATCCTCGGGTGGCTACCCTGTCCCTAGCCCCACGAAAGAGAGCGTTGGGCTGGGCTTCTGAGCGGTGTCTGCAAAAACCACTGGGGGTTCAGTGCCCAGGGCTGACTGGGGGCTTGGTCACTGCCTGCAGTGCTGCTGCTGCTGGTCATGCCTTTCCCCCTCCCAGAAGGAATCTGGCCTTTGCATTCCTGGGTCTGCCACCAAGAGCTGTGCTGGGGCTCTTGCACCCAGGGCTTGCTCCTTTTGCTTCCCTCAACTTTTGTGTTTAATGATGTTTGTTCCAAAGCTGTTTTGCTGCTTTGTTTCTTTCCATCTGCCGCCTCCTTTCAATCCAATTAGGGCCTTGTTGATAGTTCCTTGAATTTAAGAGATCGCTTTCATTTGACCCCTGACTTTGAGGTTCATCTCATGTAGCCCGATCCAGCACTGTCTGACAAGTTTCTTCATTTCATCTTCACTTGATGGAGCCGCCTGGACTGCTCTGTAGTGTCAGTGCTGTCTCCGAAGTAGAAAGCTTTTCAATTAAGGAACTTTATTTTTTAGGACTCATTAAAAGAGAGAGAGGTTTTCTTTTTTCCTAACTTCTTCTTTGTGGGTAATTATTATTAATGGCCTTTCTTTTTAGTGGTGGTTTGCTACACTCGCAAAGAAGGAGGGGGAGCAGTGGCAGAGTCCCACATGGGGGGGCAGGGGGGTGATAGGGAATGGTGTCTTTCCTATTATTCCTACTGCAGAGCATGTAATGGGGGTGGCAGGGCTCAGTCCCCCATCCCAGCAGCCTGTGCCATCCCACTGCAGCACGGCAGAGCCTGCTGTGTGCAGGTGAAGGTGGAGGTGGCAGCACCCCCTGCATGGCTCGATGCCTGGCATTATCTCTGAAAATAGGCAATCTTCAATTTCCATAGAAATCCTTTTGTCTGTGAATCCCAAAGCGTTTCATGCTCTTTACTAAGCCAACCTCGCAACGCTCTGCAAAGGCAACTAATTGTATCGTTATCGCTGTGCAAATGAGGAAACAGAGATGCTTCGGGCTCCTGAAGCACATGGAGGCTGAGCCTGGGAGCAGCTCAGCTCCAGCTCCTCTTCCCAGGGCTGTTCTCCTCCTGCACCCTATGCCAGGGGGCTTCCTGCGGGCCCACCTTGCCTTCCTCCTCTCAGCCCCCTCCCTGGACACACACTTTGTGTTCCTGTGAAGCCTTCAGCTCACAGGGGCTGTTCAGTGTGAGCTGGAGGAGCCCATGCCGAGTGAAGCAAACCCTCAGTAATTCAGCTTCCAGCAAAGCCAGGGCAGGCAGACAGGCTGAGCTGTGCACAGCCAGGTTCTCTATTCTCTCCCTAGCCTCCCCTTTTCCCTGTGCATCAAAGCGTCTCCAGCACACCGCCGTGCGTGACCCACTTCTGTATCCAGAGCATCCACCTCTGTGCAAGAGCTCATAATGCTGCAGTAATCCCGGATGAGTGCAGTCCCGCATCCACCCCCAGGTAGAGCACAAACAAACAGGAGCCTGGAGCGAGCAGCTCTGGGCAGAGCATGGCACAGCGCGTCCCTCTCCAAGGCACGGATGCCTTGCTAGCGCTGCCAGTGCGGAAAGCAGAAAATGGGACATGTCCCCAGGAAGCCCAGGTCTCAGCCTCACTGGGAAACTGGAGCAGAGATGAGTGTAAATGCCATACCCAGGAAACTCTTCTGTCTGCTGAAAGAAAGTGGTGGAGTAAAAATGTGTCGTGGATGTTTGCTGAACAGAATGGGCAGGGGGACAGGAGGGGCAGCTCTCTGCTGTCGGGGCTCCAGGAGCCATCAGGGCACCGTGGGGATGTGTGGGGCTGCAGGATGGGCACATGGCATCTCAGCTCATGTGTGGCTCCAGCCAAGAGCAGGGTGATTCCAAAATGCCGTTCCTAGAGAACACGACTGTGCCCTGAGCGGTCAGCTGGTGAGCATCTCTGAGTTAACACAAAGTTTCCAATGCTGTTGACAGCTGAGCCTACAGTTAGATTAAACTCCTCCCATGGTCCTGTGATGCAAGAGGATTAAAAATGAAGTGTGATGTCTTGTCATGGGGTAGAGCTGCACAGTCTTTCTCCCTAGCTCTGTTGAATGCATCAAACCCCACACAAGTGTTCAACGTGGGGACTCCTGCCCACATGGGGACAGTGCTCTGCACATCCAGACAGGGCAGCAGGCATCAGCTGTGGAGGAGTGCTGTGCTGCAAACAACAGCCAGAGAATGACTTTGTTATTTTATTTTTATTATCTTCTTAATGAAAGATGAGGCTCTGGAGAAGGATGGAGAGGCCTTTGCATGACCCCACCAAAATCTCTCATTATCCTTCAGGGGTGGGCAAGCACCTATACCGATAAACATTTGACTAATGGACAAGCCTCCACATCATAAACATTGCCTCCCCGTTTGTGCTAATTGTCCTCCTTGTCACTGCTCTTTGCGGAGTGACAAATGATTTGGTTTTAATGGAGATCAAATTCCCCTGTCGCTCTTAAGTAATCCCTTTAAGCCAAGGATGAGTCATGGGGACAGGATGGAGCATGTGGGGAGAGGATTCAGAAGAGTTGTTTCCTCTGTACCTGAGTCATCAGTAACAGCGGTCCCAGACCAATTTTCCCTGCAGGCATGTTTTCTCAGCCAAACCCTCTTTGTTTCCTGTAGCAGAAGCAATGTTTATCCTTCCCCATGCTGTAAGACCAAGCGAACACCTGATGGAACTAAAAATTCATTTAAAACTGGTGCACAAGCATGCTTGGGCAACACCAGGACAACTCAAGGCTAGAGGGTTATTTTCTAGTGAAAACTTGGTACAGATGAGAAGTAATAGGATGGATGTCCAGCTTGCTTTGTGAGAGGTTCAATGGACTAGAGGTTGGCCAGCAATGCTGGCCATTGCTCAAGACGTGGATGCAAACCTGGGCAGTCCGAAAACCCGAGGACTGATTTGCACGATGGTTTTCTTGAAATGGTGGCTCTCGAAATTGAATTTGAAAGAAAAAAAAAATCAAATCCCCAAGCCCTCAGCCTAAGTTACTAAACGTGCTGTGTGTGAGGGGAAGGCTGCTGCCTGCTCCATTTAGGAAGCTGCGTACTGCTAGGAGAAAGGCCTCCGTTATCTCAGGCATTCCTGCAGCAGTTCAGGAGATTTTACAGAAAACCAGCATTTACCAGGGGCTGCTAAGCATCTCCTGGTTCTTGTTACAAAATTCAGATCTGTAGAAAGTGGGAAACATAGGAGATGTGTGACATTGAGAGCACAAGAATGGGAAGCACTGACCTCAGGCCCTCACGATAGCAAGGAATTTGGATAAAAAGAAAAAAGAAAGACTACTGTGATTGCTGTTAATGTGATCTGGAAGAAAAACTCCTAAACTGCAAATATGTCAATTTAGGCATAAGCTATGGAGCAAGAGATGGCAAGTGGGCAGCTTGAGGCCACGCGGTGTTGGAGCCTCAGTGTTGTGGTTTGCTGTGACCCAGCACCAGCTCTTCTAGGACAGCAATTAAAAAACCAGCCAGGCATCACCGAGCAGGGAACCTTTCTGCTCTTTGTCTGCAGAGACCAGCAGAGGAGTCCCCATATTCGGTGTTAATGCAATATTAGCATGGTAAAAGTGTGTTAGCCCGCACTTTTGTCCGACAGGAAATGATTGTCACATCAGAGACTTTATTCTCCCTTGGAAAACAAAAAAAGCACTGTGAAGTGCAGAGATTTACCTGGAAGATTTGTCAGGAAAGGAATCAAACAAGCCACAAACAACTCCCTTTCAAAAATTATCTCAGTGACTTAATGATGTAACAAGCCTTCAAGATCCAGCTGGGTGAAAAAAAAACTCTTCCAGCTGAGGTTTGATAACAGCCTCCCATCGCTCGGAAGTTATTAAAAATCTTGCCCCAGGGAAGGGCCCACTGTGTGACCACTGGCTCCCGGTAGCCCAGATTCTGTGATTTTTTCGGAGGTGTTTTGATTTCAGGAAAGAAATTAAAAATAAAACTTAAAAAAATCCAGCCCTAACAACTAAGGTTTTCATCTCTCTGATTTTCTTATTCTTTACTGTTTCGCTACAGAGTATAAAAAAGAAATAGAATAGTAATCTCCCAAGCCTAAGTGATGGAGCTGCATGGCTCAAGCTGGTGTGTTCCAAGCCCTTTGTGGGTGATGCAAAACCCCATTGCCTTCCATGACCGTAGGGCTGCTGGTGTACAGCACAGATCTGCTCTTCTTTCATCCTGTCTTCAGGGCTACGGCATTCAGCTCCCCAGGGCTGGGGCCTCTCCTTTTGCTGGTGGCAGGAGAGGTCCCACCAGTACATCACTGGTGAAGGCAACCAGCACAGCACCAAGGCAGGGCATGACCCAACGAGTGGCATCTCAGATAACCATTAAGCTCTTGCTGGATTTCGTTATTTCTATGGACAGGAGAGCAGCCTGAAAGGCAGCTGCTTAGCATCGGTTTGTAGGAACTGTATCTACGCTGCAGTCCTCTGCTGACATTGCTGCATTAGCAGAGGTGAGAAGCAGAGCGGTGAAACTGGGCCAGCAAAACGTTTCATGTAGCAGCACTTAAACCGGCAAAGCTGTGATTAGCAGGAACGTTTCACTCATGTGAGGTAATTTTATTATGCTATTTTAGCAGCCAGTGTTGAGAAGATGACCTTGTCCATGCTAAGAGGACACAGCTGCGTCCCTGGCAGAGCACGCTGAGCCCCGACCTGCGAGGGAAGGACCAGGTGTGTTGGAGCCTTGCAAAGGCCATGTGCTACCTGCCTCCCAATTGTGGAGTATTTTAGGGGAAAAAAGAGAAAAGTACATGAAAAGATGGCATTTGGTCACTCTCTGAGGACTCAGGGGACAGATAAGAGGAAAGCAGTTGGACTTGATGGAGATGAGGTTTCCACGCCAGCTGCTAGGAAAGCGATGCAGCTGCAGGTGTGGCACTGAAGCCAGCGGCTGGGGACGGGCAGAGAGCCACTGACACTGCTGAAAGTGTCCAAGGGCACAAATGAGCCTTTTCTCAGAGGCTGTGGTGTAGACTGATGCTCCTCAAGACCCCCTCCGACTCGTGACCATGTTGGCATTCCAATCCCATGGGCAGCCCTTACTGCAGAGCACCCATCCCCCGCCCATTATTTGGATCCATTTCCCGCTTAAAGAGGGAATCCCACGATCACATTACACAAACCAAACATCACCAAAAGGCAGAGAGTTAACAAACAGACTGTGAGATGAGGGTGTGCTGATGGGACCCGTCCCAGCCCACTGCTCTCCTTATCTGCCTCTGACTGGGGAGGTGTGTTGCAGTCCCTGAGGGGTGGAACAGCATCTCAATTACATATCTGGTTTTGGTGTTTTTTTTTTTTAATCATGCTGCTCAAGTAATGAGGGTCCTAGGTTCTAAATACCTCTTGAAGTCAAAGAGATAAATAGGCACTAATTACAGGGAGAAGGTAGCATCCAGGAAGGTGCTTCCATTCAGGTGTATTGCTCCTCTGCTGCTGCCGCACCCCAGAGGTGCTCAGAGCCACTTTTGCCTCTTCCCAGAGACTTTTGCTAGTTGTTGGGCCCTTTTAGCCTGCTGGGAAGGCAGAGCAGACTTTTGGAAGTCAACAGTGTGAAGCACAACACAAGCCCAGTCTGGTGGCACTGGGTTTAGGCTGAGCATGGCACTGGGCACCCCAAAGGAGAGCACTGGATGCAGCACATCACCCATCTCAAATCCCCCGTTTTATGCACCAGGTGAAGGACCCAGGGCAGAAGCACACATGTCCTCTGTGCCCACTCCTTTCTCTCCAGGCTGTGGCCACAGCTAATCCTCGTTAGATCATCACACAGAACCTGTTCAGCTGTAAATCGCTTCCTGCTGAGCACCCATAATACACAGATTGGAGGTAACTTTACTCCAGAGAGCCAATTAGTGCAAATCTAGACCTGGTAATTACAGTGTGATAAGATCCCGACTGCTGATATCTCCAGGCAGATAAGGCACCAGGAAGCAATCTCCTAACGCAATCGCAGTGATTATTAAAGCTTCACCTCCATCCCACAAAGCCTTGGGGAGGTCCAGCACCAGCTCTATGCTTATGGCACTGAGAGGAAGCTGCTGCTCCAGGAACAAGGCAGGAGCAGGAGGGAAGAACTGCAGCCTTCTCCCTGCCCCTACAGTACCAAGGTGTTGCCCAGCACCACCTCCTTCTCGTGTGGAACCAGAGGTGAGGATCTCTTCTTGCAGTGTCTTCCAATGGTGGGCAAGTATCGGCAGTGAGTATTTACCTGCCAGGGTTCTGCACTGTGCCTGGTGGGAAAGCAGTAGAGCAGGGACTCTGTGTTGGTATTGTTTCAGCCCCAGGGTACGGGGGTTGTTTCCTATGTCCTTCTTCCTGCTGATACTAAACAGAGGGTCCAGAGCAGACCTGACTGCAATGGAGGGAAAGAGGATTTCTGCAGAGGAAGGAGCTCCTGTGCAGGGCAATCTGCTATCTAAAGCCTCCACGCTGTGCTGGAGTAACTTTCCTGTGTGCTAGTGAAATCAGGTCACGCGCTTTGGAGGTGTTTGTGGCTTTGGCTTTGATGCACTTTTAAGGATAAAAATTCTGCACCCTGCCTCTGTGAATCGTGGAGTAATTTAGAAATGGGCCCAAACATCTTTTCCTCCTCCCCTAGCAATGGGAAATATGAGTTATTCCCGTGCAGTGAAACCTGAAACAGAGGGTTCTGCATCTCACTGGAGGTGTGCAAGGCACGCAACACTTGGAACTTGGTGTGAACCCAGCATGGGGGTTTTTGTGGTTAACAAACAGAAGCGTATCTCATGGAGTCTGTATGCAGAGTTGAGTGGATAGGGAGTGCTGGGCAAAACAAAGAAAGCATCAGTGCTGTCCTGCATGGTGTTGTTGAGTGCATGGTGTGGGCTGGGATGTTGTGGGACAGCCTCACGCCGCAGTCTGCATGGAGCTCGTCTTAGTATTCAGCCTGTGGGCAGTGCGTGGCTTTCCCCAACCCACTGGTGTAATTGGTCTGAAATTAGGAGTTGTATAACACCAGGAACAGGGCAGTAAAGGGTCCTAAACCTCCCTGACGGTTCTGGTTGTTAATGTCTGCTTGTAGCTTAATTACATCATCAATTCCATTAAATAATGCAGTAGGTAACCGGGATTTAATGAATGCGCTGCGAAGAATAAATCGGACTTACGGTGTAACTGGTGTGTCCTTTCATGGAACCAGAAAAAATGGGACACAGAATCAATTTCCACAATGTCCAATAACTAAGCACCAGGAGCCCAACCAGCAGCAGCAAAAAAAAAACAAACCAGCTTCCCCAAAGCAAGGGGGAAGACTTCTGGGGTCAGCACCCTGAACCCTGGGTGGGAGCAGCGGTGCCCAGAGGTGGGGTGGGTCCGCTGAGCTGTGCTGTGGGGAGCTTGGGGGGGTTCACCTCTTCCAGGCTTGGGAGCGGGGGCAGGAGGTGAGTTTTGAGGTAGAACAATGGAAGCTGATGGCGAGCACAGCATCACAGCCTGGGGGCTGCGGAGAAGGAGGAGGAGAGAAGGCTTACAGGGGCTCTGGAGATAACAGCTATTAGGCACCAGAGAGGAGAAAATGGAAAGAGCTGGGAGCACAGCGGGACGGGCAGAACCTGCTCCAGCAAGGGAGGGATTTGAGCAGGAGCTGAGGTTGCGTGTGGGGCTGATGTCAGTGTCCCCTTTGTGTCTCAGTGTGGCCCTGGGGGCGCTGCCCTGGCCAACCCCCTGCTGTTCCAATCCATGCAGGGCAAAGGATAAAGCAGCGTCCCCATTTCCTCCACATTTCACTAACAGATGTTTGCTTTTTTGCTTAAATAACTACAGAGTGTTTGCTCTAGAGGTTCTGAAGCACCCAGCCAAATTTCCTCTGTGTTGACGAGGAGCAAACAGTCCGGTGGAACAAGAGTTCCCAGCAACAAGCAATGTTTGCAGAGAAAATCCAGAGGCGTTCGGTGTGTTTGGAGCTGTCGCTTCATTGAGAGCGAGCGCTGACAGTGCTTGTTCTGTGTCATGATAAACCCCACCTAAGAGAGCTATAGCATCCTGGGATAACTGGAGGAGGGAATGTAAACTGATAGGCAAGCTGCTGCTGAAAGCCTTGTGACACCGGTTTCAGCATGAGGCCAGCTGTCTTTAATTTAAATCACAACAGGTTGAGCAGAGGAGTCTATCGGGGAGGAAGGAGGTGGACTCCAGCACTGCTGTGCAATGTGATGCAGACACCTTGGCGCGGGGAGCATCCCCCTCCTTGGCCAAACACTTAAGTGCTGCTGACACAAAGTGATTAAAAAGCAAATCCTCCAAACGTGCATCCCGCGTCCCCAAAATGCGTCGCTGCAAATGCGCCCTGCTCCTTTATTTCCCGGCGGCTGGAGCTGATGGTGAATTCTGATGTCCTTCTCCCCCTCGGAGCTGAACCCACCGAGCCAGGGGTTGCTTCTATTATCCGCGCAGTGATCAGCCCATTGTCAGAGCGGCGAGTACACAAATAACAACAGCAACCCGAGTGGGAGGGCAGCGCGCTGGAGGCATCACTCCGGGGCTGTCAATTCAGGATCTCTCACCAGTGCTAACTGTGCTTTAAAATTATAATAAAGCACAAAGGGAGCTCAGGCAGAAAGGTAACAAGCTGTGATGCCAGGGAGCAGCCTCAGCTGAAATCTTCTGTCTGCAGAGCACTGAAACCACAAGTCCGCAGATTCTCCAGCTCTGCTGCTCATTCTTTGCCTCTGCCTTGTCCATCTCCCCTCTCCCCCATCTGTCGGCCTCTCCGCTAATGCCATTTCTCCTGGATCCAATCCAAGCAGATGATGCGTCTTTTTTTTATTATTTTTTATTTTTATTTTTTGCTTTAACCCAAGCTCTAATAATTGCTTTGTGCCTGTTGACAGCGAGGCCTCCCAGAGCACGCTGAGCTGCAGGCAGAGAGGGGGGGAAAGGGTTTTGCAGTGCACCGATGCCAACCCCACGGTGTGGGGCTTTGCCATATATCCCTGCTCACCGATGGTGCAGTACCCTTCCCTGTATCCCTGTAACGATGCAGGGACGTGGTGGTGACCGATGTGTGGGGCTGATCGTCTGTGTGGAGATGCTGAAAGGGGTCGTGACTCCCTAAGTGCTCATCAGGATGGAGGATGACAGCCCCAGACAATGAGACACTTCCCTTCCCTTCTCTCCTGCTGTTAATGAGTGCTCGGGTGGCTAGGGCTGCAGGTTGTTTTATTTTATTTTCCCTCTGTTATTTCTCTTCCTGTTTATTTGTTTAATTAATTAATTTATTTTCAGTTTCTCCCTCCTCCTTCCCTCTCTGCCCTTCCCCTGCCTTCCCTCTGGCTTATGCAGCTATTTGTGTTGGAGCCTGAGCCGTTAGTGCTCTGAAAATTTAATTAGGCATTTGGATGCAGGCTGAAAGCTGGGGCTGAGCCTGCAGAGCCCCCAAATCCACTCCTGCCCCAACCTGAGCCCACCCTGCAGGGGCATAGGGCAGTGAGGTGGCACTCTGGGGACATGATGGTGTTCCCCAGGCATTGGGGTGCTTACAGCCTCACCCCAGAGCTGCTGGGTGGGATGTGGGGGGGCACAGAGTGGGATGTGGGGGCACCCTTGGCCCCCAGCCAATGCCCCCCAACCCAGTGGGTGCTGTGCGCAGGAGCAGAGCTGTCCCCATACCCTGTGCGTCCTCCCCAAGGACAAGAAATGGGGGTGGCAATGTGGGGTGCCCACCTGGAGAACGGGGGAAGGATTTGAGTGAAGGCTCAATCAGAGTCCCTTGCTGTGAGTGACTGGGGCAGCTAATTAGAACCAGCAGAAAGTCTCTTTTGTACCCAGAGAGGAAACTCGGGCTGAAAACGAAAGAGCATTTGTCAAAAAGAAACAAGCTAAATTTCCCCAGCTGCTGCTCCCCTGAACAATGTGCAGAATTAGGGGGAGGTTTAGGGGACCACTTTCTCTCTTCTGCATCGCTGTGGGGCAGGGCTGGGAAGTACTGTGTGGGGAAGGGACATGTGAAGGAGTGGGTCCCTGTGGATGCTGGGGGTACCCACAGCTGTGCCGTGCCCTACGTGCAGTGAGGAGCAGGAAGGCAGGGCTGTATCAGTGTATCTGAAGAGCTGAGCATGTTGTGCATCCCCAAAGTTTTGCTTTCTCCCCTTCTCTCAACGCCTTTCAGCAATAAGCCTTATCTGGCTTTGAAGGTCTTATTCTGGGGACATTGCCTTTTAAAAAATATATAATATATTAAAAAAAGAAAAAAACACCTCCCCGGCATCTTTTCCTGGTCTCAGGGTGACACAAATGACTGATTTTCATGCAATGTTGCGAGTGCCTTTCAGAGGCACAATGGAAGGTTCCCTGACAATGTCACACGTCTATTCAAAACAACCTGCACGCCACTCACAGGCCCACACATTTGCACAGCGCTTGTTCTCCGCTGTGATAAGGCATGTTAGGGTTTTTATTTTTTTATTTTTTTTCCCCCCTATTCTAGTTGAGAAATAATTTTGGTCTTTTAAGTCCCCGGCTCTTTTTTTTTTTTGATCATTTTTTTTTCCCCTCCTTATGGCTGAACAATGGGATGCGTCCTGCTTTCATGCATGATGTGATCCTCTGCTGCTGTCAGCGATGCACGGGAGGATGAGGTGGGTGCTGGGGGTGGGCTGTGGGGCACCGATACCTCTTTGCTCACAATGAAATGGTGCCCGATGGGGCACCTCTGTGCTGCAGGCCTGGGTGACACCAGGGCTCCTTTTTCCCAAGGGACAAAAATCATAGAACGGCTCAGGTGGGAGGGGACCTCAGAGCCCACCCAGTGCCGCCCCCCGGCCATGGGCAGGGCTGCCTCACGCCAGCTCAGGCTGCCCAGGGCCCCATCCCACCTGGCCTTGAGTGCCTGCAGGGATGGGGCACCCACAGCTCTCTGGGCAGCAGTGCCAGCGCCTCACCGCCCTCTGAGGAAAGGATTGCTTCCTCACATCTCACCGACATCTCCCCTCTTTCAGTTTAAAGCCATTGCCCCTTGTCCTGTCACTATCAGACTGTAAAAAGTCGCTTCCCCTCCTGCTTCTCAGCTCCCTTTGAGTACTGGCAGGCCGCAATGAGGCCTCCCTGCAGCCTTCTGTTCTCCAAGCTGAACAAGCCCAACTCTTTCGGCCCTTCTTCATAGCAGAGGTCTCAATGTTCAAACCCACAACCCAAACAAAGCTCTCTTCCCCCTTTCTCCCCTTCTCTCTCTGTTTTTTTTTTTTTTTTTTCCTTCTAAAAGGGTCAGTTAGACACAGAGACTCCAGCATGAATAAACTCAGATTTATGTCCCCATCAGTAGGATCCTTAAACTTCCTAAGTACTCGAAGCGTTCATGTTTTAACTTGAAAAAATACCTGGTTTGTCTAAAGAAAAATTTCTTACATAAAGCAGGAAACTCGTTTGAAGGGAGAGATTCTCCGATGAAGCGAACCCAGGCAGTCATAAAAAAGTTAAACCAGGCATAAAGGGAAATGTCAGATGTGTGGGAGAGCCAGATGTCTCTCTATTTTTTTTTCTATCTCTTTTTTTTTTTTTTAATATTTTTATAACCTAGATCAGATTATAGGGGAATATATGAATGTATGAAGCAGGGAGGGGTATGCAGAGCAAAGAATTTCACTTCCAGCCTTTAACTTGATGTAATGCAGAGTGCTTGAGAAAGAAGAACTTTTTTTTTTTTTATTTCTAAATAAAGCACTTTGGAGTGACACATTTATGGCTGGCAAAGAATTACTCAAACAAGAGACATTGCCAGCTATTTATTTTAAAAGCTTTTTTTTTTTTTCTCCTTTTTTTTGAGTTTAGGGGGGAAAAAAAAGTTCAGAACCCCTTTCTGCTCTTTTCAATATTCCCTCTAAAAGCTTTAAAACCAAGTGGCTTTTCCACTCCCAGGTTTAACTTCTCTGTGTTGGCAGGGTGCTGGGGAAGCGCACACCCTTGGGGTAGCAATGGGAGCCCAGCAGGGTCAAAGGGGAAGGAGTGGGGTTTGCAGGTGTGTTCCTCAGGCTAACCCTATGTTTTGCTCTCACCACTCGGCTTACAGTTATTTCAGGCCAAACCTTGTTGGAACGAATGGCCACAGGTCTCTGAACCCATGAGAGAGCCTACAAATGGCCTTCGTGCTCCATGGCATCAGGAGCTTGTGCCCTGGCTGCTGCAGCCTCCCAGGAGCGTGCCCACAGCAGCTTCCATGGAGAGAAAGAGAAATAGAGGCCCTGAGGCTTCCCTGGCTGAGCACACCGCGACCTGTAAATAACGCACCGCGCTCAAGCTGGGCAACATGCTGCCTGCTGTGCTGTTCCCCAAGACTTTAAAATATTAAATGCTAAGTCACTCGGATGTCTATTTATCCAAAGCAGTGTGCGTCCCAAGAGCATGTTGCTTAAATGTGCCGAGCTAATTTGTTTCTCAAGGAATGGGAACAAAGAAGGCAAGAGGAGAAACCAGGGATTGTACGACAGCAGAGCCCCTTCTGGAGGCACGTGGGGGTGGGATGGACATGGCATGGATGTGGCAGTGCCACTGGCCACCAAACCTTCTTGTTGTCATAGCTGGAGGAGCCAGGCCTGGTGCCGTGCATCTTGCACAATTCCTGCTTGATTTTACACATTCCCCCCATCAGGTTTTAGCTTCTTTATCAAAACTTTCCATTTCTGAAGTCAAATCAGATTTCCGCTCTTAGACTGAAGGAGTGGTAAAAGAGACTTCAAAAATTTAAAGGTCAAAACTGAGACATTCCGTGTTTGATGCATCTCACATGTTTTCCTGCATTTTTGGTTAATGATCTCTGCTGGCAGCTCAGGAGCATGGCGAGAGATTTTGTGGTGTTGCTTGTCTTAGTGAGATGAGAGGCTGCATTGATGTGGTACCCATGGCACCCACGATGCCCACAGCATCCATGGTATCCTTGATACCCATAATACCCACAATGTCCACAGTATCCATGGTACCTGCAATGCTCTCAGTGCTTATGGTGCCCATGGTACCCATGAGCATTGGAATGCATTGCATTCCATTGTTTTGCTTTTGGGTTAGGGTCAGGTCAGGGTTGAGATTGCATTACATTCCATCGCAGTGCATTGCGTTGCATTGCATTTGATTTCATTGTATGGTTTTTGGGTTATGGTTAAGTTTAGGGTTAGGTTAAGGTTAGGCTGAGGTTAGTGTTAAGTTAGTGGGGGTGCCCATAATACCTGTAGTGCTCACAATGCCCGTGGTACCCATGATGCCCATGGTACCCACACTGCCCATGCGTGGGGAAGTGCAGGCACAGTGGCTTGGCTCCCACAGCTCCTGGGTTAGCAGCACATCCAGATGTCAGGCCAAATGGCCAAAACAACCAGAAACATTTGGAAAGCTGTGATAGTTCCTACAAGGTCGGGATATGTGAAACACCTCATTAAATTGCTCAAACACTGAGCCATGTCTTTAACCAAGGCCTTTTAATGTCAGTTCCTACAGACTAAATAGCTGAGCATTAGCATACCTGTCAAGGCTTCCCCGTTAACCTCTTCTGTGAGCGCGATTTAAGTGCCTTTCTCAGCCTGTGGCACATTTCTTTTCCATCTCTTTCAAAAAAGAAAGAGAAGAAAAATAGAGCTTCTCAACATTAAGCTCCAGAGATCCTCTCTGGTTGAATCCAGGTTTGTTTTACAACATAGCAAATCTGTTCAATGCAAAAGGAACGCAGCCTTGTAACACAGAGAGAACGTGGCTGTGATGTGTTTCAGCCAGGGCTCAGAATAGCTCTCCTCTATTATGCTTTCATTCCAGTGTGAACTCAGGCACTGGAGTGAGGGAAGAAGAGTGGATCAAGTAGAGATCCTGGAGCCACAGGATGAGAACTGAGTCCTTTGGTTGATCTCACTCGCTTGCTTTCCCTTCTCTGTCTGACACTAAATCCCCTTTAATTCGTCTGAGTGCTGTTACATTTGTCATTTCATTAGCTTTTCATCTCAGCTACTTTCTTTCCCCCATAGATTATTCTATTTCTCCTGCTTTCCCCCCTTTCTCTTCCTTTTACTCTATAATTGGATCATTTGCAGTTTATAGGAAAGATGAGAAACAAAAGGTATTGACAACCCAAGCATCCAAAATTACGTGTCAAGCTCAAAAAAAAAAGAGATAAAAAGAAAATCTGGATCCTCTTTCTTTGCATTCTGATTTCTGAATCCATGCAGCTCATTAGTTTCCTATATTCAGGGCTTTTTCTGTATCTGAGAAAACCAGAAATGTGCTTTTAAGAAGAGCTGAGGTTCTTGTGCAATCCGCTGGCTCCAGCAGTTGGGGATTTGCAAGACACAATGGTGTAAAAACCCATCGTAAATGCTGAATAGGGAATCCAGGTTTCTCATTGCTGGGCAAAGCTTTAATTCCAGGCCTAATGTTTTTACACTGTCCCTTTAAATAGATGATCAATTATTCTCTGGAACAAAACAAATGGCGTTTGTAATGTGGATTACTTCTACTCGGAGTGAGGAGCTTGTTGTTAATTGGGCAATGACTGCCTGCTAGGACCAAGCTGCACAAAATACTGACTCCCAGCAAAACAATGGCTCCGAGGAAATCTGCGGCCGCAATTACAGAGTTTCAGCTTCATTTGCTGAGACACCGCGTTGCTCCCATTACTGCTGAACTTTGGTTTTAGCAACTGCGTGCCAGTGCGTGACTTCTGCCTGCTGGAGCAGGGCCTGTTCCTGCTGGTGTGGTCGGCACTGCCGTGCTTCTTCGGCTGGTTTAAGGAATTATTAAGGAATTATTTCTCCTAAGATATAGAGCAGGTCATCCTGCTTGCTTTCCGTGTAAGGGAACCAAAGGGTGGCTGCGAAGTGGAGGGGCAGTGCTTGGGACAATCTGCTCAGAGCTTCTGACCGAGGCTCAGAGCAATTACTGCTGGAACGAGCCCAGTCCATCCATCTCACAAATTCCCCTCCAGGGGCTGCCCCATTAGTAGCAAATAACTAATTATTGCTGTCAGCTCTAATAAAAAAACATGAGTTGAAAGATACTTTTCCCCCCATAACTTTCTAATGCGGCATATATTACTGGAGTCAAAACTAACTTCTAAATTGAGCAATTCCAGACATTTGTCAGACTCCAAGAAATGCTTTAATTAGCGCTGGTTAATAAAGTGTTTGGGTAATTAGGAGAACATTTGTCCCGCCTGTGCATTTTTTCCTCTTGCTTACAACAACTTGAAAAAAAAATTAATTGGAGTCCGGGCTTCCAGAATTATTTGGCTGGTTTTTTTTTTTTAATTATTATTATTTCTTTGCTTTTTAAAACACATTTCCTTTGTAACAAAGTATCTGTGCAACTTTTAATAATGACTAGTGGAAGTAGTCCTTACTTGCACTATTCCAGCACGGTATTTTTCCGCTGGGTTCAGTGCTGCCAGCGTGCAGGTGAGGCTGTGGGCTCGCTGGGCTTGGGCTCCTCTCCCCGTTCCCACCTCACACTTGTGCTGCTGGAAGCCCTCCTCTGCTTTTGGAACAGCTGTGTGAGCCTTTCTGCTGCTGCCATTCCCCAGCTCCGCGTAGCATCCAGCTGCCGCTTTCAGCAGCTCAGCTCGTTGGTGCAACAAAGAGATGTCTGACAAACTCTTATGCTTTAGATATTAAATATTTAAGGCCCAGCTAGCCCGGCGATATTCTCACGGAAAGGTGTTCAGTTTGTCAATTAAAGGAGACAAGTGGGCGTACTTTGCATTTTCACAACCATTTTGAATGGGAGCTGTGCAAAATCTGGCTAAGACACAACACTTCTGCTCTGGGCCGTGTCCTGGCGGGGTACGTCACGTTCCTTATTGCGTCTCTGCCCTTCAGACTGATGCATTAACTGACCGCAATTAGCTGGCTTGTCTGGATCACAGAAGTGTGGGAACGAGCAGAAGTGTGTGGGCTCCTGGTGTGGCTGGGGCTGTGTGCCCTCCGGCTGCCCAGCTGTGCTGCTGCACGGCGAGAAGGGCTGGGAGCCAGCAATGTCCTGGTGGGGAAGGGCAATGCTGGCCTCCAGCCCCCAGATCAGCTGCACAACAAATCAGCACCCCCTGGGGAATGAAACCCAGCGCTTTCCAGTCCTTTAACCCATCGTGATATGTCACTGATCAGCACAATTGGCTCTAATAGCTCCCCAGGTAGATTCTGGAGAGCAACGAGTTGAACATAAAAATCCCTTTATTATTGCCATTTTGCTTTTATATACCCATCAAGCTTTCATATTTAATCTCCTACATCACAATAGCTGATCATTTTTAACATTTGACATTGATAAAGTGCCCACTGCTATTATTCTGACATACTATAAAACATTACACCCATTTGCAATAGAAAAGGCAAAGAATCAATACTCAGCCCCATTTTCCAGCTCGGCAGTAAATCACAGAGAGCCTAACAAATTGTTTTAAATATAAGCACCTTCAGAACCAATAAAGAACCCAACCAATCCCTGTCCATTGTCATATCTGTCAAACATCCTTTCTGTTAAATGGGCAAGTGGGTGTTCATCCAAAAAAAGCTGCGTTGCTCCCCAGAAGGAAGTCTTGCAGAGTTTGGAGCTGGGGAATGGTTGCAGGATGCTCCCTAAGTGACTTTGGATGTCAGGTGCTGCCTTCTGACCTACCTGTGGCAAAGATGAAGATGGTTAAGCTGACATGATGGTGAAGCTGAACATGTTTCAGGAGGTGAAGTATCTCGCTCAGTGGTACAGAAAGAATGGCACAAAACCGAATAATTGATGCCTGATGCCCAAGCAAAGCCAATCGCTCCATGTCCCACCTGCTCCACTGCTGGGTGCAAAGTTGGTCCTTTCTGGAGATGTCACAGAGAATTTCGCAGGTTATTCTTGAGCATTTTAAAGTAGAAGCCATGGTAAATATGGGCACCTGTGTGTCCCCAGGTGTTGCTCCTGTGCAGGCAGCTGGGGCTGCTGCAGCTCTGGGGGCTGCTCAGTGTTCGCTCAGACGCGTGGTTGCAGAAGCATCCGTGTCAGAGTAAGGGCTGAATTCCCCCAGCAGAGTAAGTTATTGCCTGAAATTTCGCACGCGGTTGTCCCTCCTTGTCAGCTCCGTCAGCTCATTAGTCCCCGGGTTTGGCGGCGCGTTTGCTTGGCCGTGAGTTGTGTGCGTCCCCGCTTAACCTCTGCCCATCCATCTTCGGCATGCACACCTCAGAGTGCAACTGCTGCGCGGGGGGCACTTACTCACAGGAAGGTAAAACAAAGAAATCCTCATTGCTTCAACGCCTGGGATAATGTAAACCTGGCGTGCATGGTTTAAAAAATGTTTTCAGCGTGTGTGCGCTGTCAGATAGCTCCTAAATAACACAGTTTACCCGGGTTGACTGATTTATGGGGACCCGGCTGCTAGACCCCAAGGATGACATTTTAAACACATCTTCCTTTCATTTGTAAGGGATTAAATGAACATGTTTTGACAAGATTGATCATACGGAGGTTCAGACTATTTCTCTCTGCGGCTTCAATCTATAGCTTGTAGAACTGATAGAATATTATTGTGTCTCATTAAAATAATGCATGGCTTGCAGCGGCTGCTGCATGCAGGAGAGCAGGTGCCGGGGGTTCCCTGGCAGTGAGGCTGCAGGAAGAAGTGCAGCTCCTCGCTGCTGGCTCCTGCACGACCTTCCTCGGCCTCCCGCAGCGATTCACTTAGTCCTTTATTAGACATTTATTTAATGTGTGTTCCTCAACGTTATGTTCCTCAGTGTTGGCCTCCAGAAGGATTGCTCGGAGCTAAATTATGCTGTTAGCACCAGCTGGGAGTACGAGACAGTTTCTAATTCCTCTGTTTCTCTACAGGGAAGTTATTCCCTCTTTAACGATAATTTTCCTACTATTCTTGCCGATCACTAAATTTCAGGACAGGCTTTGCCCACTGACACACACTGGTGCTCGCAGGGACATCGGAGGAGTCCAGTTGTGTCTTTTAGGCTCTAGCCTTGCACAGCATTCTGCTGCATAGGGCACCAAGGCTTCGAGTCATAGAACCGTAAAATGGCTTAGGTTGGGAGGGACCTCAGAGATCATTCAGTTCCACCCCTCTGCTGCAGACAGGGCTGCCAAGCACTAAATCACTTGATGAGACAATCAGTTTTGCCCCTACAAGATTAGGTGTTTTTGGACTTCTGTTTCATTAACTTGGTGATCATTGTTCTAGGCTGAGGGAAAAAAAAATCTTTACAACCAGTAGAACACCTGTAAGACCTGAGGCCTTTGTAGAGCGGAATTTGTTGGGGCTTGGCATCCCTGGGTGCTGTGCTGGAGCCCTGCACGGTCTGCTTGAAGGCTTTGCAAGGCCAGCCTGGTGCCAGTTCATCCCGCATGACTTGTGCTTTCCTCTATTGCTAAGTCATGGCCATTTGTTATGTTGCCCCTGGGCAGGCAGCCAAATCCAGCTGGGAGAAGACTTTTTCTCTGTCCTGTTTTTGGCTTGTAGACATGACATATCTCCTTCCTGGATCCATCCAGGCTTGGGAAGCTGTTGCCCCTGGATGGCAGGTGAAGACAGAACTCTTCTAGGTATCTGTTGGCTATTTGCATTCCTGAATTATGCAGGGACAGAAAAAAACAGAAATAAAGTACAAGGAACAGGAAATCATTGTGGTGTTTTTAATCTGAAAGGTGAGATCGAACCACTGTTTGTAGGCTGCCTTTAATGGCCCCTCAATTGGTAATTAGTGTTATGTTATCACATATCTTTAATAGAATATTGATGCCTTTGGCAGAGATATAATCCCAGTGTCAAGAGTAATTCCCCTCTTTCCAGTGTGTTGCACTTATTACACACAGGCCTAGCAGAGCTGGTCGTGAGGCTCGGCTGATGCATCTCAAATCAATTAGATGCAGCCCTTCACCACAAGTGACTTACAGCTCGTCAGAGAAATGCATATTAATGGTTTGCTTTGGGAGCACGAACTGGCAGGGAGGAGTACCAGCTCTGTCTGACTACCTCTTGCTTTGTGTGCTGGTTCAAGGAAAGCCTTTGGGATTGCCAACTGCTTCATGGATTGCATCCCCTCCTCACAGCTGATGCCTTTGGGAATGCAGGTGAAGGTGCTGTAGCAGTGGGAGCTGCTTCTGGGCTGGCGTAAAGGGAGGGCAGCTTCGAGTCAGGCCCCTGGGGCAGCTGCAGGGACTCTGCAGGGATTTCTGTGCCCCAGCCAAACTCATGGGTACCCATCCTCTGTGTTCCCTGGTTGCTAACTCAGGATGAGCATCCATCGCACTTTCACAGCAGGTAGAGCGAACCTGGGCAAAGCTCTTGATTCATTCATCAAAGTGCTTTCAGTTTCCATTTGAAAGCAGCTGAAACAATAATAAATACTAAGCGCCGAAAGTTAATCTCTATCCAGAGCATTGTAATAAATGAGAAGTTAAACAAAAATCAATGTGGACCTGTTAATTCTGGCCAGCTCCTGAGGTCTCTGCAGAGCTGAGCTTAACCCCACTGGGACTGCATCCAGCCCTGCCCTCAGACAGGGTGTCTTCAGCCAGGGCAGCTGTGTTGTCTTCATGCCTGGGCATTACCCACAACCAGCTCTGGGAAGCTGAGCCTTAATGGGAGCCTATTACTCTGTCAGAACTCGAGGGATCTTATTTGGGGAGGAGAATAAGGCCCTCCAACTATTTAGCCGAGTTCATTGTACTTGTAGTTCAGCACAAGTGTAATTGCTTAATGAATCACATGCCATCTCTTCTTGATGTACACACACACTGGCACGTATCAGAGAGATAATGCGATCCTCCAGCAGCCGCCTCTCAAATGACAGCAAAGGGAAATTGGGATCAATACTTCCCCTGTTATCTCCATCTGCTAAAGACTTCGGCGTTGCTGGAGCCGGGAGCCACTCGCCGTGCAGCTTCCCTTCCTCCCCTCGGTCACAGCAATGAAAGCCAAGCCCACCCGAGTCCTGGCTCCCTTGCTTTCTTCAAGGATTTCTCAGCCATCTTTCAAGGGCACTCGCAGCCCACGGGGCAGAGGACTGCAGACAGCATCCTTCAGCCTGTCTGATCGCAGCGATCCCACTGTGCTCGGCAAGGCTCGTTGCTGCAGCTCCATCTTAAAAGCAGTGCCGAACTCCGCGCCTCCCTGCTCCCGAAGCCTGCAGATGTGTGCGAGGTCCCTCGTGGGGCTGGAGCCGTTATCCCCCCCCCGGGACAGCCCCTCCATTGTCCCCGTGCTGGGTGGCACGCGGCGCTGATGGATGTGTTTGCGGGAGCGGTGCTGCGTCCCAGCAGAGCGGTGCTGCGCATGTTCCCGGTACCTCGTAATGTCAAATATCAATCATGCATGATAAACACAGTCTGAAGGCAAAGGACATTTTGGAAGATGGAGAGAGAGGACTGTTGGGATCTTTTTGGTGCTGGTGGGTTCCCGGTGGGGGCAGGTCCCCCCAGCAGTGATGCTGGAGAGGTCCCACCCTGGCAGCTCCTGGGGACACTGCTCTGCATGAGCCCAGCTCCTCGAATTCCCCCCTGGGATCAAAGAATGTGATTACTGCAGAGCTGCTGCACCGAGGCAGCCGTAAACAACATCCCACACTCGAGATTGATAGCGGTAATCCTAAAACCTGGAAACTTGTGAGCTGCCAAAAGCACTTCTGGGGGAGCGTTTGAGGACAGCGAGGACTTTCCTTTCCCAAGGACCCTACTGTCGCTCCGGCTCTCCCTTGTCCCCCCGCTTGCCTCCACCAAGGGGAGCTGCAAACCCATCTGAGAAGGACGGACGGTTCCAGCTGGGGCTCCCGGTGCCTCCCTGCGCCCACCCCCTTCTCTCGCCCTAAGGATGCCCTGCAGCCCTCCGGGCCCAGCAGTGCCCGTGTGAGCGCTGGATGGGGACCGCAGCCCGGCCAGAGCCCTGGGCAATGCTGAGTTCCTCTCTACCCCATGGCCCCAGCACAGCCCTGCACACACCGGGGCCAGCAGGCTCCTCTCCGGCAGCTGAGGTTGAGTGCAAGCACTGCCTCAGCTTCAGCATCCTCTGCTCAGGAGCACTGATTTAAGGATGACACACGGGTGACATCCCTGCACCGGGCTGCCTGCAATGATCCGTACTGGAGCAGGCGTGGTAAATCTGCTGGTGCTTGGCTGCTTCCATTTGCACGGCTCCCTGAGTTTTGTTTCCCTTTCAGTGCCTTCAGCCTCAATTAAGTAAAGTAGCTCAGCATTACAGACACAGTCCCATTGACATTTACACTTAAGTGTGGTTTTCTTGAAGCACCATACTGTACGGGAGCCTTTAAACAGCCTTGTTTCCATTTTGTTGCATGTCAGTGCTGATGACAAGGTACAGAACTCTCCGGGAGACGGAGTGAGGAGGTCCACGTGCACACATACTGCACAACCTGCTCTCCACAACCAATGGCACAGGTTGCCCAGGGAGGTGGTGTCCCTGCAGACAGCCAAGGTCAGGCTGGACGGGGCTGTGAGCACTGATGGAGCTGTGGGTGTCCCTGTGCACTGCAGGGAGTGGCACCAGGCAGCCTTGGAGGGTCCCTTCCAGCTCAAACCATTCTGTGATTCTGTGATTTCTGAGGTACGTTGCCCAAGCTCCCTGTACAAAAGTGGAAAGCTATGAAAATAGACTGCAACCAGGAACTCTGAAGCCCACCCGTGCCTACAGTGCCCCCGGGGCTGCTGTGCCAGGAGCAGGGAAAACGTGACCCACAGCTTTGCACTAAATCCCGGGGCCGGGCTGTGGCACACGGGAGCTGCCATCAGGAGATTTCTGCTTAAGGATTCTCCCCGTGTGCCTCGAAGGCTGCGTGTATTTAACTTTTAGCAAAACACCGGCAATCAGAAATCTTTTCTTCGTCGACACAAAAGCGGCGGCACCGAGGTCTCCCAGATAATGACGGTGATGCACATTAGCATATATTTTCCTGAGAACGGCACTGTCGTAAGGCCAGCCTTGAAAGCTATTCCGAGTATTTACAGCTTTTATGAGGCCCCCCGGGAGAGAATAATCTTAAACTACTGCAGACACCGCTTGGAAGAACTGTGAAAAACATTCAATTTAGGAACAATTTTTGCCTCCATCTATCTATTTTGTGTCGGCACTTGCTCCTGCCACAGGTTGTTTCCCCACCCAATGCCTGGGTCTGCTCTGCTGTGGCACCGGCTCATAGCAGCAGTGGCTCCGATGTTGCAGGTGGGGAAGGAAGGGTTTGGGTAGGAAGAGCTTCGGGAAGGCAAAGGATGCTCTCATGCAAATGCCTCTTTGGAAATAAGAGAGGAAGAGGAATACGGGAAGATAAAGCAGCTGAATTGTTTCTAAGCAGTGTGCTTTCAGTTTTCCAGTGGATTTTTGAGTCTACCCAAATGCGTGTGTCGCGTCCTATTACCCCATCCTCGGGATGCTGTAACCATGTCAACCAGAGGGAAGAAAAAGAAAGAAAGCAAAAAAAAAAAAAAAAAAAAAAAAAAAAAAAAAAAAAAAAAAAAAAAAAAAAAAAATAGAAAATAGAAAAAAATAAAAGGAAAAGGAAAACCCAGCCTGAAACCCACTATCCTTTTGGATTATGCAAAACACATGAGTACCTGATCCAGCTCCCTAAATTACAGGGTTTTACAGCTTTCTGTTTATAGTGGAATGTCACAAATTGTAATGATCTGCTATATCATTACGGGAGCAGATGCCAAACTTAGAACTCTAAATGTTTATAAAAAGACTCTCACTTGCTGTACTGCTGCAGAGGGGGCTCAGAGCTCGTTGGCAAGCTGGGAGGACGGGGATGATGTTTGCCCAGGGGTGTGCGTGCATGCAAAAAACAGCTGCAAATGTGCTTGCACGTGGAGCCCTTCCCAGCTGCAGCGCTGGGCTGTGGGGGGCCAGATCCTGCTTGATTGAGCATGGTTAGCAATAGCTGAGCAAATGCAAGAGTAAGTACACAAAGAACCCAGGAACTGCTAAATCGGTATGAGGAACTGCAGGTAGCTGGTGTGAACTCATGCAAAACTACCTATCCAATGCAGAATGTTCACTGTCTGATCGCTTAATTACTCGATTGTCATTTTTTTTCCTATTAGTTAAAAACTTCAGCGCAAAGCAGAAACAATCCATTCCGCCTGTGTTCTCTGTAAGTAAATGAAAATAGCAACTGGAGAGACTCCGAGTGGACAGCTTGGACCAAACATAACAGGCAGAAAATTCCTCTAGCTATCAGGGAGATAATTTCTAAATGAGAACAACAGCCATGGAAATGAATAGCATTTTAAATGCTGCCTGTGGCTGGCACCATACAAACATCCCAGTCAAGTTGTTTTCCGCACCTCAGCTCAAGCAAAAATCGAGGCAGAAAATCAGCCCCTGGGCCTGGCCTTGCTTTGCTGTGCACTCACCTGGAGCAGCAATCCGAGTGTGCAAAGAGGGAGCATGGGAGCAGCGGCTCACTGTCCCCTCCTGCTGTGCTCCTGCTCCATGGGGAGCTCAGGTGTGGGTGCAGCATCCATCCGACACACCTGCTGGGCAAACAAGGGGATGTTTATTAAAACAGCAAAACCCTTCCCTGCGTGCAGGAGCCCAAGGGGAGCAACAGGCAGGGCCCCTCTTTGCAGAGGTTTGCCAATAGGAAAGAAAAAAAAAAAAAAACAACAAACAAGTGTGTGTACAAATAGAAAAAGAAATAAGAGAATTCGTGGAGCTCATCGTCTGGGCACAGCAGAGCAAATGGCATGTTTTATTCAGCAAGGAGCAGCTGCAATACCTGGAGCAGAAATTCAGCTTGTTGAGGCCTAATCTAGGTAGATCACTGAAGCTTTGGAGAGTCTAAACAGCCAGAGAGCAGCAGATCTCTCCTTTGTTGCAAGCAATATGCTCCTGCAGAGCAAGCTGCCCTCCTGTGCTCACTGCTCCCAGCATCAAGAGGACACACGGACACTGCTCTGAGACACAGACATCCACCGTGCCAAGGCACTCCTAGCACTCTGGGGCTGTCACCTCCACCATCTGCACTTCCCCACTTCAACTCCCCCCGAATGCCTCCCTTTTGGTCAAAAAAGGGGTGGGTTGAGACAGAGATACTCGAGGCCGAGTTCTACAGAGACAGGAGAGGGGTGGATAAACGCCGAGCGCAATTGCCCGCAGTGATTTAGGATAGCAAGCAGAGCCTGCCCTTTGCCCATACCTTCCCACTCCCCAGTGTGTTCTCAGGAGCGGAGGGATTCCCCTCCAGGAGAGCACACCAACGCAGGGATTCCCCTTCCTCCTCACCCAGCCGTGACCCCGAGAATCTCCCACAGTGCCATCCTCCTCCATGCAGCCAAGCAGAGCCGTCCCCCGGCTCCATCTCCATCTCCCCAAGCGCTGACAACTCCGTCTCTTCAATATTTCATACGAAGCACGCACGAAGCCTGGAGTTTCTCTTAGCAATTTCTCTATTTTTAAGCCACATTTGGTTCAGACAGGGTTGGGCACACACCGCCCTGAGCCAGGAGTTTTGGGACACAGGAGCAGTCCCAGTGTCTGGGCATCCCCCCAGCTTCATCTCTCCCTCAGCTGCTGCACACGGGGACAGCAGTGTCCTCACAGGGGGCTTTGGGACAATGCTCGGCAGAGAGGGGCTCTCCGGCAAATGGCTCCCAGCATGAGAAATGATTTAGGGGAGATGGTTTGGAAGTCAGGATGATTAATGCGTGTGACTTCTCCGGCAAGTTGGAAATGATAAATCAAAAAGGAATGGGGAAGCAGTGCATAAATTCAGAGGGTGTCTGCTCGGAGCTGTCAGGGGGAGCACAAGGCTCAGCCCGGCCCTCACCCTGGTGCCATGCTTGGGGTGTGTGGGGCTGCCCGGCCCTAATGGGACTGGGGCACTGCACTGGGAAGGTTCTGGAGCTGCCTTTGAGCATCTCCCAGCAAACCCAGGAACGGCCTTGGAAGATTAAGGAAGCAAAAGGCCTATACGTCTAGAAAAAGAGAGAAGCAGAGGGGAAAGAAAGATTTTATTACTAAAATGTGCCAGAGAGACTCCTTAATAATGTCATTCATCTTTCTGTCAAATACGTCACACTAATGTAGTGAAAAGGAACTTTGAGATGATGAATTAAGACTTAAATACATTAAAATGACTTAAGGAATATTTAAATACAATACAATTTTTTTTTTTTTTGGTAGGCTTGTTCCATGCAGAAGTCTGTCTGACATTTCGCAGGACGGCACAAAGCTGTGAAGTGTGCGTGCAGCTGTGCATAAGCAATGCCACTTCCAATAGAGGCAAGCCTTAAATCAGTCTTTTCTTTGGAGCAGAGATAAGCAGGATGCAATTAGCTGGCATGGAACCGGCGCCAGGAGTGAGCATAAGAACTGAATTCCCCTGCAAATCTGCTGCATCCCCACTGCCCCTCGCAAACCACGGGGAGCATGGAGAGGGAGGGATTGTGCTTTGGCATTGGCTGATTTTAAATTCCAGTCTGCTGGTAACCTTCACCCGCACACTTCCACCTGCTGCTTCCTCCAAAGGGATGTGCATTAACAAGGACATGTTTATTTTACTGTGCAAAAAACACCACCACCCTTTGCTGTGGTGCAGGAAGAGAGGGACATCTGAATTTGGGACTCTGCGCACGGTGGGCGCAGGGTGACAGAGCTGTGCCAGCATGGCCAGGACAGGGGACAGCCACAATGAGCAAGGGGACGAAGAGTGGCACAGAGACCAGTGCAGGGACGTGGGATGAGCCCTCTCCATGCTTGGGTGCCAGCTCCATGCCTGCTAATCGTGCTCCAAGGGAGCACTGAGGACACACTGAGACCCCCCCCTCCTCTCGCAGCACCACGTTCGTTCTGTCTCTGAATGAATAAATCTGAAAAAAAATAAAAAGGGAGAGGAGGAACAAAAAAAAAAAAAAAAAAAAAAAGAGAGGGAGAGAAAAAGAAAATTGCCTGGAGCTGTGTCTTGTTCTGCAATGTTAGGACTAAAAATAGCTCGGCAGAGACTTTCTGCCTATCGGTGCCGTGAGTGGAGCAGACGCCTCTCCTCCCCCTCCGAGGAGCAGAAGTCTCTGCTTGTGCCTATTTATTTATTTATCTCATGGCAAGGGTCTCGGTTTACTTTCAGCTGGTTTTTGCTTCTCAACCCTAAGTGCTTCATCAGAGAGAAGGCGCAGAAGAACGGCGAGAGCAATTCAGCTGCGAGGGAGGAATAAAAGAGGGGGAGCGCTGCCAAAGCGCCAAAGTCGGTCAATGCAGGATGCACCGCGCTGCAAAAATTGAACTTTCCCTCTGCCATACAGCGGTCTTTGAAAGCATTCAATTATCTCCCCGCGCCTATAGAAAATGCTGGAATTGCTTCCCAAAGTCTTTAAAGGCTCTGTCTCTGTGTAAAAGGCGTGCAGCAGCTCCGTGGCAGAGGAAATTAAAAACCCTCGACAACAATCTGTTTGTTTACCTGCAGAGCAGCGAGGGAGCCGGGTTCATCTGGAAACATCCTCGGCTGCGTCTGTGCTTGCTGCTCCCCGAACAAGGAGCACTGCTGCGCTGAGGGCATCATCCGAGGGCTCGCGGAGAGGAGGAGGAGGAGGAGGGTGAAGGGCGAATGCTCCCTGCATCACCAGGTCCAGGGAGCAAGGGGCAGCGTGCGGCTGATGTCAGATGGGCATGGAGCATGGAGAAGTGCCCCTGTTGTAGAATGGTGGAATCATTGAATGGCTCAGGTTGGAGGGGACCTCAAAGCCCACCCAGTGCCACCCCCCGGCCATGGGCAGGGCTGCCCCCCACCAGCTCAGGCTGCCCAGGGCCCCATCCCACCTGGCCTTGAGTGCCTGCAGGGATGGGGCACCCACAGCTCTCTGGGCAGCAGTGCCAGCGCCTCACCGCCCTCTGAGGAAAGGATTGCTTCCTCACATCTCACCTATTTTAGTTTAGTTTGACATCTGCCCTCTTGTAGTTTAAAGCCATTGCCCCTTGTCCTGTCGCTATCACAAAAAAACAGCGTCCCTCCTGCTTGTCAGCTCCCTTCGAGTACTGGAAGGCCGCAATGAGGTCTCCTCGCAGCCTTCTCTTCTCCAAGCTGAACAAGCCCAACTCTCAATGAGTTCTTCTCCAGTCTGTTCTCATGTCTGGGACTGCCCCAACCCAAGTGCAGCACCTTGCACCTGGCCTTGTTAAACCTCATCACGTTCTTGAGCACCCACTTGTTGAGCCTGTCCAGGTCCCTGAGAATGACGTCCCTCCCTTCTGTTCTTCCAGCTGCACCTCTCAGCTCGGTGTCCTCGTCCTCACCTGGCACGTCAGCACCTTGCAGAATTACGGCTGTCAGAGGTCACTGGGTTAAATGTAGCTGGATTTAGAGGAGCTGCGTAACGTTATGATCAATAATAACGTTTGTAACCGCGTGTGGAAGTCAGGGCTAATCAGCCCTCACACCAGAGGTGACCAGCTAATGGTTGTGCAGGTCACGAAGGGTCCCCCTGCCATGCAGGGCTGTGCAGTGGCAATGGACGCTGGCAGTGTCACCTCCCTCCGAGGGGCAGGACGCTGCTGGGGTGAGATGTCACCCCAACAGAGCACTGCACCCACCGTGTCCTGATGTAATTAAACCCAATGCCAGCCACCCTTGATTCAAAGCCACCTCGGGAGAGCCGCAGGGCAACAAATTGTAGCCTCTGACCCAGTGAGGGATGCGTGAGGTTCCAGCCTGGCTTGGCTGGGGTGCTGGCAGGGACCATCCCGGTGTCACACTTGGGATGCAGGGAAGCCAGGGACTGAGGGAATGTCCTCCTGCTCTGAGACCAATCTGGCGGGCAGCTGTCCCTTCCCCATTGCAGGAGGCAGCTTGGTGCCTCCGCTGTGGGTCCCCCCATGGCTCCCAGATCCCAAACCCACCAGAAAAGTGTTTTCCTGGCTGGCCTCCCTGTCCCTAATGCTCGGCTGATATCACGGCGACGAATTGTGGGCACGGAAATTTCTATGCAGCAGAAGCATGCAGCACCGCTCTCGGTCTGGGTGACCTTCTTGCTGTCAGAAAACGCATCCTTTCTGAGAGTCTTCTGGTTGCAAACATCCCCCACAGCCGGCTTAAACGAGACGAGAGGCTTTCGCTGTACGGATCATGTCGTTAGGGCAAACTGCTCTTCTAAGATCACAATTCTCCAACTATTAAACTGCAGGTGCAGTAACTCCAGCTTTGTCTCCTCTCCTGGAGCTGGCTATTACCGGGCGTGCTCATTATTATACTGTGCAGAAATCCCTCTGAGTTATTCCAACATATAATACATGTCAAAATGCAGCGATACCCCGTTGCCACGCTGCATGCATATTTATGGTGCATCATCCCAGGGCCAGCGGAGCGGTGCTGGGCAAGGACTTGCAAACATTGCCCTTCTGCACCGTCAGCCTGCCCCACTTTCCTGTTGCTGTCTTATCTTTAGACGTAGTCTCATGCCTGAAATGCAAACTGATGAGTTAACAGATGTGACAAATAACGGGTGTATAATTGGTGTAACTTGTCAGAGGCATTCTGCTGCGCTCCTGCCTGTGTGTGCTGCAGTCATGCTGCATTTTAGACTACCCTGATCTCCGGCTTGTGTCTCCGTTGAATATACGGCGAGGATCTGAGCACACGTCCGCATACAACCACACGGAGAAAGAGAGTGAGAGCTCGCACTCGTCTTTCAGCTCCTAATCAGGATGTGTTATCCCCCTGCCAGCCTGAGCCGCGCTGAACTTTGGGACAACATGACAGAACACACCCGTACAACATCATTTAAAGGCATCCTGCTGAGTTTAGATTTGATGCCCACTGTTTGCTGGAATGTGATCCAATATTTGGTGAAAAGCTTGCAGATTAGACGCTATCCGAAAGCAAATGATTCGCCACAGCCTTGAACAGATCCCTGAAAATCAGTTTCTAAAGTGGCCCCTGGGGGGGAGCACTGGTTCCTGTGGAGCTCTCCTGGTCCTGGGCAGGGAACCACACACCTGGCCCTGCCCAGGGCTCCTTGCCCCTCTGCCTGCTCCCATCTCTCTCATCTCTTTCTCTTCGGCACAAACCCATTACTGCCTGGGATATATTTTCGGTCAACCTCAGATAAGTTCTCCCCTTTGCCTTTATTTTATGTCCTCTGCAGGATTTTGTGAGCTTCAGAATAGTTTCCTTCTTTTTTCCTATGATGCGTTTTATGAGATTTTAATTATTATTGTTTATTATTATTGTGTTTTAATTGTCTGCTCGGGCCCCTCCGTGCCCTTGAGTGAGCAATTTATAAAAAACATTATTTTTATTATTACTACTATTTGTACAGCTTTCTCACATCCTTCACATCTCCCCTCTGCCCCTTTACTCTTTTACAGGCCTAGATGACATCCCTTTATGTCTCCTCATAAGTCAGACCTCCCAAACCCTCTTCTCTGTGTTCCCTCTGGATTTTAATGCTCTTTTGTTCTTCTTTTAGGGAAGAGCTGCAGGACACACTGCAGGGCCAGGCTGGGCGAGGAGCAGAGCTCTGCACACAGGTGGGAGCACAGGCAGTGCCCAGACACTGGGAACAGCTGAGGGTGATGACTGAGAGGTGAGCAGAGAGGTGGTCCTGGTGATAAATAGGGGGTTGGGGGCCTTCTCCGGGGTTTGTCCTTGCTGCGGGGGTTGGTGGGGTGCTGGTGTCCCCCCAGGAGCAAGTGGAGCTGCCAGGTAGGGAAGGGAAGCAGGGCTGGGGGTGCAAGGCGGGGGGAGTGCTGCTCTTTGCAGAGGGCTGGCATGTGCCAGGAGGCACTGAGCTGCCTGGCAGCAGGGTCTGGTTGCTCCAGAAGCTGTGGCTTGGCGGTGCAGAGCTGTGCTGACCTGGTGTCGGCACTCTCTAAGTTGGGCACCCATTGAGGCTGGGCACCCATTGAGGCTGGGCACCCATTGAGGCTGGGCACCCATTGAGGCTGGGCACC